>NW_026961329.1:0-21521 GCF_963924245.1 Chroicocephalus ridibundus
AACTTTTCTCCCTACACTGTCCATTGAGTTGTCCTCAAAACCAATATACATCCTGCTATATCTCCCACATGGAAAGTGCCAGGAGGGAGAAGTGGCGATTATGTTTAGACTTTCTCGGAACTGCTTCAAATCAACTAGATATCTTTGTGCTGTAAATCTCCCAACAGCCAAACGCAAAAGCAGCAAACATCTCGCTGTATGTCCCACATCCAAAGTGCCAAGAGAGAGCTTGCTCTCCCTGTCTTTGAGTACTGTTTTCGCTGTGCCGGTTACCTCTTTGCTAACATTCTCTTCAGCGCTGCAGGGAAACCAGGAACCACGTGGAGAAGGCACCCACACTGAAAGTGCCTGGAGGGAACATTGGGGCTTCTTCTCAGTGTCTCTGACATAGGGTTTCACTGTCCCGGGAAAGTCTCTGCTAACACCCTGCAGAGCGCTGTGCCCAATCTACAGAAACGTCTTGCGGTATCTCCTACAGGGAAAGTGCCAGGAGGGAACTGTCCATCTTGTTCTCAGTGTCTCTGAGAATTGCTCTGATTATCCCTGTGACCTCTTTGCTAAGACTCTCCAGAGAGCCGTCCTCAAAACCAACACACATCTTGACATATCTCCCACATTGATCGCAGTGTCTCCAGGAACGGCATTCAAGGAGCCAGGAACTTTTCTCCCTACACTGTCCATTGAGTTGTCCTCAAAACCAATATACATCCTGCTATATCTCCCACATGGAAAGTGCCAGGAGGGAGAAGTGGCGATTATGTTTAGACTTTCTCGGAACTGCTTCAAATCAACTAGATATCTTTGTGCTGTAAATCTCCCAACAGCCAAACGCAAAAGCAGCAAACATCTCGCTGTATGTCCCACATCCAAAGTGCCAAGAGAGAGCTTGCTCTCCCTGTCTTTGAGTACTGTTTTCGCTGTGCCGGTTACCTCTTTGCTAACATTCTCTTCAGCGCTGCAGGGAAACCAGGAACCACGTGGAGAAGGCACCCACACTGAAAGTGCCTGGAGGGAACATTGGGGCTTCTTCTCAGTGTCTCTGACATAGGGTTTCACTGTCCCGGGAAAGTCTCTGCTAACACCCTGCAGAGCGCTGTGCCCAATCTACAGAAACGTCTTGCGGTATCTCCTACAGGGAAAGTGCCAGGAGGGAACTGTCGAGCTTGTTCTCAGTGTCTCTGAGAATTGCTCTGATTATCCCTGTGACCTCTTTGCTAAGACTCTCCAGAGAGCCGTCCTCAAAACCAACACACATCTTGACATATCTCCCACATTGATCGCAGTGTCTCCAGGAACGGCATTCAAGGAGCCAGGAACTTTTCTCCCTACACTGTCCATTGAGTTGTCCTCAAAACCAATATACATCCTGCTATATCTCCCACATGGAAAGTGCCAGGAGGGAGAAGTGGCGATTATGTTTAGACTTTCTCGGAACTGCTTCAAATCAACTAGATATCTTTGTGCTGTAAATCTCCCAACAGCCAAACGCAAAAGCAGCAAACATCTCGCTGTATGTCCCACATCCAAAGTGCCAAGAGAGAGCTTGCTCTCCCTGTCTTTGAGTACTGTTTTCGCTGTGCCGGTTACCTCTTTGCTAACATTCTCTTCAGCGCTGCAGGGAAACCAGGAACCACGTGGAGAAGGCACCCACACTGAAAGTGCCTGGAGGGAACATTGGGGCTTCTTCTCAGTGTCTCTGACATAGGGTTTCACTGTCCCGGGAAAGTCTCTGCTAACACCCTGCAGAGCGCTGTGCCCAATCTACAGAAACGTCTTGCGGTATCTCCTACAGGGAAAGTGCCAGGAGGGAACTGTCCATCTTGTTCTCAGTGTCTCTGAGAATTGCTCTGATTATCCCTGTGACCTCTTTGCTAAGACTCTCCAGAGAGCCGTCCTCAAAACAAACACACATCTTGACATATCTCCCACATTGATCGCAGTGTCTCCAGGAACGGCATTCAAGGAGCCAGGAACTTTTCTCCCTACACTGTCCATTGAGTTGTCCTCAAAACCAATATACATCCTGCTATATCTCCCACATGGAAAGTGCCAGGAGGGAGAAGTGGCGATTATGTTTAGACTTTCTCGGAACTGCTTCAAATCAACTAGATATCTTTGTGCTGTAAATCTCCCAACAGCCAAACGCAAAAGCAGCAAACATCTCGCTGTATGTCCCACATCCAAAGTGCCAAGAGAGAGCTTGCTCTCCCTGTCTTTGAGTACTGTTTTCGCTGTGCCGGTTACCTCTTTGCTAACATTCTCTTCAGCGCTGCAGGGAAACCAGGAACCACGTGGAGAAGGCACCCACACTGAAAGTGCCTGGAGGGAACATTGGGGCTTCTTCTCAGTGTCTCTGACATAGGGTTTCACTGTCCCGGGAAAGTCTCTGCTAACACCCTGCAGAGCGCTGTGCCCAATCTACAGAAACGTCTTGCGGTATCTCCTACAGGGAAAGTGCCAGGAGGGAACTGTCGAGCTTGTTCTCAGTGTCTCTGAGAATTGCTCTGATTATCCCTGTGACCTCTTTGCTAAGACTCTCCAGAGAGCCGTCCTCAAAACCAACACACATCTTGACATATCTCCCACATTGATCGCAGTGTCTCCAGGAACGGCATTCAAGGAGCCAGGAACTTTTCTCCCTACACTGTCCATTGAGTTGTCCTCAAAACCAATATACATCCTGCTATATCTCCCACATGGAAAGTGCCAGGAGGGAGAAGTGGCGATTATGTTTAGACTTTCTCGGAACTGCTTCAAATCAACTAGATATCTTTGTGCTGTAAATCTCCCAACAGCCAAACGCAAAAGCAGCAAACATCTCGCTGTATGTCCCACATCCAAAGTGCCAAGAGAGAGCTTGCTCTCCCTGTCTTTGAGTACTGTTTTCGCTGTCCCGGTTACCTCTTTGCTAACATTCTCTTCAGCGCTGCAGGGAAACCAGGAACCACGTGGAGAAGGCACCCACACTGAAAGTGCCTGGAGGGAACATTGGGGCTTCTTCTCAGTGTCTCTGACATAGGGTTTCACTGTCCCGGGAAAGTCTCTGCTAACACCCTGCAGAGCGCTGTGCCCAATCTACAGAAACGTCTTGCGGTATCTCCTACAGGGAAAGTGCCAGGAGGGAACTGTCCATCTTGTTCTCAGTGTCTCTGAGAATTGCTCTGATTATCCCTGTGACCTCTTTGCTAAGACTCTCCAGAGAGCCGTCCTCAAAACCAACACACATCTTGACATATCTCCCACATTGATCGCAGTGTCTCCAGGAACGGCATTCAAGGAGCCAGGAACTTTTCTCCCTACACTGTCCATTGAGTTGTCCTCAAAACCAATATACATCCTGCTATATCTCCCACATGGAAAGTGCCAGGAGGGAGAAGTGGCGATTATGTTTAGACTTTCTCGGAACTGCTTCAAATCAACTAGATATCTTTGTGCTGTAAATCTCCCAACAGCCAAACGCAAAAGCAGCAAACATCTCGCTGTATGTCCCACATCCAAAGTGCCAAGAGAGAGCTTGCTCTCCCTGTCTTTGAGTACTGTTTTCGCTGTGCCGGTTACCTCTTTGCTAACATTCTCTTCAGCGCTGCAGGGAAACCAGGAACCACGTGGAGAAGGCACCCACACTGAAAGTGCCTGGAGGGAACATTGGGGCTTCTTCTCAGTGTCTCTGACATAGGGTTTCACTGTCCCGGGAAAGTCTCTGCTAACACCCTGCAGAGCGCTGTGCCCAATCTACAGAAACGTCTTGCGGTATCTCCTACAGGGAAAGTGCCAGGAGGGAACTGTCGAGCTTGTTCTCAGTGTCTCTGAGAATTGCTCTGATTATCCCTGTGACCTCTTTGCTAAGACTCTCCAGAGAGCCGTCCTCAAAACCAACACACATCTTGACATATCTCCCACATTGATCGCAGTGTCTCCAGGAACGGCATTCAAGGAGCCAGGAACTTTTCTCCCTACACTGTCCATTGAGTTGTCCTCAAAACCAATATACATCCTGCTATATCTCCCACATGGAAAGTGCCAGGAGGGAGAAGTGGCGATTATGTTTAGACTTTCTCGGAACTGCTTCAAATCAACTAGATATCTTTGTGCTGTAAATCTCCCAACAGCCAAACGCAAAAGCAGCAAACATCTCGCTGTATGTCCCACATCCAAAGTGCCAAGAGAGAGCTTGCTCTCCCTGTCTTTGAGTACTGTTTTCGCTGTGCCGGTTACCTCTTTGCTAACATTCTCTTCAGCGCTGCAGGGAAACCAGGAACCACGTGGAGAAGGCACCCACACTGAAAGTGCCTGGAGGGAACATTGGGGCTTCTTCTCAGTGTCTCTGACATAGGGTTTCACTGTCCCGGGAAAGTCTCTGCTAACACCCTGCAGAGCGCTGTGCCCAATCTACAGAAACGTCTTGCGGTATCTCCTACAGGGAAAGTGCCAGGAGGGAACTGTCCATCTTGTTCTCAGTGTCTCTGAGAATTGCTCTGATTATCCCTGTGACCTCTTTGCTAAGACTCTCCAGAGAGCCGTCCTCAAAACCAACACACATCTTGACATATCTCCCACATTGATCGCAGTGTCTCCAGGAACGGCATTCAAGGAGCCAGGAACTTTTCTCCCTACACTGTCCATTGAGTTGTCCTCAAAACCAATATACATCCTGCTATATCTCCCACATGGAAAGTGCCAGGAGGGAGAAGTGGCGATTATGTTTAGACTTTCTCGGAACTGCTTCAAATCAACTAGATATCTTTGTGCTGTAAATCTCCCAACAGCCAAACGCAAAAGCAGCAAACATCTCGCTGTATGTCCCACATCCAAAGTGCCAAGAGAGAGCTTGCTCTCCCTGTCTTTGAGTACTGTTTTCGCTGTGCCGGTTACCTCTTTGCTAACATTCTCTTCAGCGCTGCAGGGAAACCAGGAACCACGTGGAGAAGGCACCCACACTGAAAGTGCCTGGAGGGAACATTGGGGCTTCTTCTCAGTGTCTCTGACATAGGGTTTCACTGTCCCGGGAAAGTCTCTGCTAACACCCTGCAGAGCGCTGTGCCCAATCTACAGAAACGTCTTGCGGTATCTCCTACAGGGAAAGTGCCAGGAGGGAACTGTCCATCTTGTTCTCAGTGTCTCTGAGAATTGCTCTGATTATCCCTGTGACCTCTTTGCTAAGACTCTCCAGAGAGCCGTCCTCAAAACAAACACACATCTTGACATATCTCCCACATTGATCGCAGTGTCTCCAGGAACGGCATTCAAGGAGCCAGGAACTTTTCTCCCTACACTGTCCATTGAGTTGTCCTCAAAACCAATATACATCCTGCTATATCTCCCACATGGAAAGTGCCAGGAGGGAGAAGTGGCGATTATGTTTAGACTTTCTCGGAACTGCTTCAAATCAACTAGATATCTTTGTGCTGTAAATCTCCCAACAGCCAAACGCAAAAGCAGCAAACATCTCGCTGTATGTCCCACATCCAAAGTGCCAAGAGAGAGCTTGCTCTCCCTGTCTTTGAGTACTGTTTTCGCTGTGCCGGTTACCTCTTTGCTAACATTCTCTTCAGCGCTGCAGGGAAACCAGGAACCACGTGGAGAAGGCACCCACACTGAAAGTGCCTGGAGGGAACATTGGGGCTTCTTCTCAGTGTCTCTGACATAGGGTTTCACTGTCCCGGGAAAGTCTCTGCTAACACCCTGCAGAGCGCTGTGCCCAATCTACAGAAACGTCTTGCGGTATCTCCTACAGGGAAAGTGCCAGGAGGGAACTGTCGAGCTTGTTCTCAGTGTCTCTGAGAATTGCTCTGATTATCCCTGTGACCTCTTTGCTAAGACTCTCCAGAGAGCCGTCCTCAAAACCAACACACATCTTGACATATCTCCCACATTGATCGCAGTGTCTCCAGGAACGGCATTCAAGGAGCCAGGAACTTTTCTCCCTACACTGTCCATTGAGTTGTCCTCAAAACCAATATACATCCTGCTATATCTCCCACATGGAAAGTGCCAGGAGGGAGAAGTGGCGATTATGTTTAGACTTTCTCGGAACTGCTTCAAATCAACTAGATATCTTTGTGCTGTAAATCTCCCAACAGCCAAACGCAAAAGCAGCAAACATCTCGCTGTATGTCCCACATCCAAAGTGCCAAGAGAGAGCTTGCTCTCCCTGTCTTTGAGTACTGTTTTCGCTGTCCCGGTTACCTCTTTGCTAACATTCTCTTCAGCGCTGCAGGGAAACCAGGAACCACGTGGAGAAGGCACCCACACTGAAAGTGCCTGGAGGGAACATTGGGGCTTCTTCTCAGTGTCTCTGACATAGGGTTTCACTGTCCCGGGAAAGTCTCTGCTAACACCCTGCAGAGCGCTGTGCCCAATCTACAGAAACGTCTTGCGGTATCTCCTACAGGGAAAGTGCCAGGAGGGAACTGTCCATCTTGTTCTCAGTGTCTCTGAGAATTGCTCTGATTATCCCTGTGACCTCTTTGCTAAGACTCTCCAGAGAGCCGTCCTCAAAACCAACACACATCTTGACATATCTCCCACATTGATCGCAGTGTCTCCAGGAACGGCATTCAAGGAGCCAGGAACTTTTCTCCCTACACTGTCCATTGAGTTGTCCTCAAAACCAATATACATCCTGCTATATCTCCCACATGGAAAGTGCCAGGAGGGAGAAGTGGCGATTATGTTTAGACTTTCTCGGAACTGCTTCAAATCAACTAGATATCTTTGTGCTGTAAATCTCCCAACAGCCAAACGCAAAAGCAGCAAACATCTCGCTGTATGTCCCACATCCAAAGTGCCAAGAGAGAGCTTGCTCTCCCTGTCTTTGAGTACTGTTTTCGCTGTGCCGGTTACCTCTTTGCTAACATTCTCTTCAGCGCTGCAGGGAAACCAGGAACCACGTGGAGAAGGCACCCACACTGAAAGTGCCTGGAGGGAACATTGGGGCTTCTTCTCAGTGTCTCTGACATAGGGTTTCACTGTCCCGGGAAAGTCTCTGCTAACACCCTGCAGAGCGCTGTGCCCAATCTACAGAAACGTCTTGCGGTATCTCCTACAGGGAAAGTGCCAGGAGGGAACTGTCCATCTTGTTCTCAGTGTCTCTGAGAATTGCTCTGATTATCCCTGTGACCTCTTTGCTAAGACTCTCCAGAGAGCCGTCCTCAAAACCAACACACATCTTGACATGTCTCCCACATTGATCGCAGTGTCTCCAGGAACGGCATTCAAGGAGCCAGGAACTTTTCTCCCTACACTGTCCATTGAGTTGTCCTCAAAACCAATATACATCCTGCTATATCTCCCACATGGAAAGTGCCAGGAGGGAGAAGTGGCGATTATGTTTAGACTTTCTCGGAACTGCTTCAAATCAACTAGATATCTTTGTGCTGTAAATCTCCCAACAGCCAAACGCAAAAGCAGCAAACATCTCGCTGTATGTCCCACATCCAAAGTGCCAAGAGAGAGCTTGCTCTCCCTGTCTTTGAGTACTGTTTTCGCTGTGCCGGTTACCTCTTTGCTAACATTCTCTTCAGCGCTGCAGGGAAACCAGGAACCACGTGGAGAAGGCACCCACACTGAAAGTGCCTGGAGGGAACATTGGGGCTTCTTCTCAGTGTCTCTGACATAGGGTTTCACTGTCCCGGGAAAGTCTCTGCTAACACCCTGCAGAGCGCTGTGCCCAATCTACAGAAACGTCTTGCGGTATCTCCTACAGGGAAAGTGCCAGGAGGGAACTGTCCATCTTGTTCTCAGTGTCTCTGAGAATTGCTCTGATTATCCCTGTGACCTCTTTGCTAAGACTCTCCAGAGAGCCGTCCTCAAAACCAACACACATCTTGACATATCTCCCACATTGATCGCAGTGTCTCCAGGAACGGCATTCAAGGAGCCAGGAACTTTTCTCCCTACACTGTCCATTGAGTTGTCCTCAAAACCAATATACATCCTGCTATATCTCCCACATGGAAAGTGCCAGGAGGGAGAAGTGGCGATTATGTTTAGACTTTCTCGGAACTGCTTCAAATCAACTAGATATCTTTGTGCTGTAAATCTCCCAACAGCCAAACGCAAAAGCAGCAAACATCTCGCTGTATGTCCCACATCCAAAGTGCCAAGAGAGAGCTTGCTCTCCCTGTCTTTGAGTACTGTTTTCGCTGTGCCGGTTACCTCTTTGCTAACATTCTCTTCAGCGCTGCAGGGAAACCAGGAACCACGTGGAGAAGGCACCCACACTGAAAGTGCCTGGAGGGAACATTGGGGCTTCTTCTCAGTGTCTCTGACATAGGGTTTCACTGTCCCGGGAAAGTCTCTGCTAACACCCTGCAGAGCGCTGTGCCCAATCTACAGAAACGTCTTGCGGTATCTCCTACAGGGAAAGTGCCAGGAGGGAACTGTCCATCTTGTTCTCAGTGTCTCTGAGAATTGCTCTGATTATCCCTGTGACCTCTTTGCTAAGACTCTCCAGAGAGCCGTCCTCAAAACAAACACACATCTTGACATATCTCCCACATTGATCGCAGTGTCTCCAGGAACGGCATTCAAGGAGCCAGGAACTTTTCTCCCTACACTGTCCATTGAGTTGTCCTCAAAACCAATATACATCCTGCTATATCTCCCACATGGAAAGTGCCAGGAGGGAGAAGTGGCGATTATGTTTAGACTTTCTCGGAACTGCTTCAAATCAACTAGATATCTTTGTGCTGTAAATCTCCCAACAGCCAAACGCAAAAGCAGCAAACATCTCGCTGTATGTCCCACATCCAAAGTGCCAAGAGAGAGCTTGCTCTCCCTGTCTTTGAGTACTGTTTTCGCTGTGCCGGTTACCTCTTTGCTAACATTCTCTTCAGCGCTGCAGGGAAACCAGGAACCACGTGGAGAAGGCACCCACACTGAAAGTGCCTGGAGGGAACATTGGGGCTTCTTCTCAGTGTCTCTGACATAGGGTTTCACTGTCCCGGGAAAGTCTCTGCTAACACCCTGCAGAGCGCTGTGCCCAATCTACAGAAACGTCTTGCGGTATCTCCTACAGGGAAAGTGCCAGGAGGGAATTGTCGAGCTTGTTCTCAGTGTCTCTGAGAATTGCTCTGATTATCCCTGTGACCTCTTTGCTAAGACTCTCCAGAGAGCCGTCCTCAAAACCAACACACATCTTGACATATCTCCCACATTGATCGCAGTGTCTCCAGGAACGGCATTCAAGGAGCCAGGAACTTTTCTCCCTACACTGTCCATTGAGTTGTCCTCAAAACCAATATACATCCTGCTATATCTCCCACATGGAAAGTGCCAGGAGGGAGAAGTGGCGATTATGTTTAGACTTTCTCGGAACTGCTTCAAATCAACTAGATATCTTTGTGCTGTAAATCTCCCAACAGCCAAACGCAAAAGCAGCAAACATCTCGCTGTATGTCCCACATCCAAAGTGCCAAGAGAGAGCTTGCTCTCCCTGTCTTTGAGTACTGTTTTCGCTGTGCCGGTTACCTCTTTGCTAACATTCTCTTCAGCGCTGCAGGGAAACCAGGAACCACGTGGAGAAGGCACCCACACTGAAAGTGCCTGGAGGGAACATTGGGGCTTCTTCTCAGTGTCTCTGACATAGGGTTTCACTGTCCCGGGAAAGTCTCTGCTAACACCCTGCAGAGCGCTGTGCCCAATCTACAGAAACGTCTTGCGGTATCTCCTACAGGGAAAGTGCCAGGAGGGAACTGTCCATCTTGTTCTCAGTGTCTCTGAGAATTGCTCTGATTATCCCTGTGACCTCTTTGCTAAGACTCTCCAGAGAGCCGTCCTCAAAACCAACACACATCTTGACATATCTCCCACATTGATCGCAGTGTCTCCAGGAACGGCATTCAAGGAGCCAGGAACTTTTCTCCCTACACTGTCCATTGAGTTGTCCTCAAAACCAATATACATCCTGCTATATCTCCCACATGGAAAGTGCCAGGAGGGAGAAGTGGCGATTATGTTTAGACTTTCTCGGAACTGCTTCAAATCAACTAGATATCTTTGTGCTGTAAATCTCCCAACAGCCAAACGCAAAAGCAGCAAACATCTCGCTGTATGTCCCACATCCAAAGTGCCAAGAGAGAGCTTGCTCTCCCTGTCTTTGAGTACTGTTTTCGCTGTGCCGGTTACCTCTTTGCTAACATTCTCTTCAGCGCTGCAGGGAAACCAGGAACCACGTGGAGAAGGCACCCACACTGAAAGTGCCTGGAGGGAACATTGGGGCTTCTTCTCAGTGTCTCTGACATAGGGTTTCACTGTCCCGGGAAAGTCTCTGCTAACACCCTGCAGAGCGCTGTGCCCAATCTACAGAAACGTCTTGCGGTATCTCCTGCAGGGAAAGTGCCAGGAGGGAACTGTCCATCTTGTTCTCAGTGTCTCTGAGAATTGCTCTGATTATCCCTGTGACCTCTTTGCTAAGACTCTCCAGAGAGCCGTCCTCAAAACCAACACACATCTTGACATATCTCCCACATTGATCGCAGTGTCTCCAGGAACGGCATTCAAGGAGCCAGGAACTTTTCTCCCTACACTGTCCATTGAGTTGTCCTCAAAACCAATATACATCCTGCTATATCTCCCACATGGAAAGTGCCAGGAGGGAGAAGTGGCGATTATGTTTAGACTTTCTCGGAACTGCTTCAAATCAACTAGATATCTTTGTGCTGTAAATCTCCCAACAGCCAAACGCAAAAGCAGCAAACATCTCGCTGTATGTCCCACATCCAAAGTGCCAAGAGAGAGCTTGCTCTCCCTCTCTTTGAGTACTGTTTTCGCTGTGCCGGTTACCTCTTTGCTAACATTCTCTTCAGCGCTGCAGGGAAACCAGGAACCACGTGGAGAAGGCACCCACACTGAAAGTGCCTGGAGGGAACATTGGGGCTTCTTCTCAGTGTCTCTGACATAGGGTTTCACTGTCCCGGGAAAGTCTCTGCTAACACCCTGCAGAGCGCTGTGCCCAATCTACAGAAACGTCTTGCGGTATCTCCTACAGGGAAAGTGCCAGGAGGGAATTGTCGAGCTTGTTCTCAGTGTCTCTGAGAATTGCTCTGATTATCCCTGTGACCTCTTTGCTAAGACTCTCCAGAGAGCCGTCCTCAAAACCAACACACATCTTGACATATCTCCCACATTGATCGCAGTGTCTCCAGGAACGGCATTCAAGGAGCCAGGAACTTTTCTCCCTACACTGTCCATTGAGTTGTCCTCAAAACCAATATACATCCTGCTATATCTCCCACATGGAAAGTGCCAGGAGGGAGAAGTGGCGATTATGTTTAGACTTTCTCGGAACTGCTTCAAATCAACTAGATATCTTTGTGCTGTAAATCTCCCAACAGCCAAACGCAAAAGCAGCAAACATCTCGCTGTATGTCCCACATCCAAAGTGCCAAGAGAGAGCTTGCTCTCCCTGTCTTTGAGTACTGTTTTCGCTGTCCCGGTTACCTCTTTGCTAACATTCTCTTCAGCGCTGCAGGGAAACCAGGAACCACGTGGAGAAGGCACCCACACTGAAAGTGCCTGGAGGGAACATTGGGGCTTCTTCTCAGTGTCTCTGACATAGGGTTTCACTGTCCCGGGAAAGTCTCTGCTAACACCCTGCAGAGCGCTGTGCCCAATCTACAGAAACGTCTTGCGGTATCTCCTACAGGGAAAGTGCCAGGAGGGAACTGTCCATCTTGTTCTCAGTGTCTCTGAGAATTGCTCTGATTATCCCTGTGACCTCTTTGCTAAGACTCTCCAGAGAGCCGTCCTCAAAACCAACACACATCTTGACATATCTCCCACATTGATCGCAGTGTCTCCAGGAACGGCATTCAAGGAGCCAGGAACTTTTCTCCCTACACTGTCCATTGAGTTGTCCTCAAAACCAATATACATCCTGCTATATCTCCCACATGGAAAGTGCCAGGAGGGAGAAGTGGCGATTATGTTTAGACTTTCTCGGAACTGCTTCAAATCAACTAGATATCTTTGTGCTGTAAATCTCCCAACAGCCAAACGCAAAAGCAGCAAACATCTCGCTGTATGTCCCACATCCAAAGTGCCAAGAGAGAGCTTGCTCTCCCTGTCTTTGAGTACTGTTTTCGCTGTGCCGGTTACCTCTTTGCTAACATTCTCTTCAGCGCTGCAGGGAAACCAGGAACCACGTGGAGAAGGCACCCACACTGAAAGTGCCTGGAGGGAACATTGGGGCTTCTTCTCAGTGTCTCTGACATAGGGTTTCACTGTCCCGGGAAAGTCTCTGCTAACACCCTGCAGAGCGCTGTGCCCAATCTACAGAAACGTCTTGCGGTATCTCCTACAGGGAAAGTGCCAGGAGGGAACTGTCCATCTTGTTCTCAGTGTCTCTGAGAATTGCTCTGATTATCCCTGTGACCTCTTTGCTAAGACTCTCCAGAGAGCCGTCCTCAAAACAAACACACATCTTGACATATGTCCCACATTGATCGCAGTGTCTCCAGGAACGGCATTCAAGGAGCCAGGAACTTTTCTCCCTACACTGTCCATTGAGTTGTCCTCAAAACCAATATACATCCTGCTATATCTCCCACATGGAAAGTGCCAGGAGGGAGAAGTGGCGATTATGTTTAGACTTTCTCGGAACTGCTTCAAATCAACTAGATATCTTTGTGCTGTAAATCTCCCAACAGCCAAACGCAAAAGCAGCAAACATCTCGCTGTATGTCCCACATCCAAAGTGCCAAGAGAGAGCTTGCTCTCCCTGTCTTTGAGTACTGTTTTCGCTGTGCCGGTTACCTCTTTGCTAACATTCTCTTCAGCGCTGCAGGGAAACCAGGAACCACGTGGAGAAGGCACCCACACTGAAAGTGCCTGGAGGGAACATTGGGGCTTCTTCTCAGTGTCTCTGACATAGGGTTTCACTGTCCCGGGAAAGTCTCTGCTAACACCCTGCAGAGCGCTGTGCCCAATCTACAGAAACGTCTTGCGGTATCTCCTACAGGGAAAGTGCCAGGAGGGAATTGTCGAGCTTGTTCTCAGTGTCTCTGAGAATTGCTCTGATTATCCCTGTGACCTCTTTGCTAAGACTCTCCAGAGAGCCGTCCTCAAAACCAACACACATCTTGACATATCTCCCACATTGATCGCAGTGTCTCCAGGAACGGCATTCAAGGAGCCAGGAACTTTTCTCCCTACACTGTCCATTGAGTTGTCCTCAAAACCAATATACATCCTGCTATATCTCCCACATGGAAAGTGCCAGGAGGGAGAAGTGGCGATTATGTTTAGACTTTCTCGGAACTGCTTCAAATCAACTAGATATCTTTGTGCTGTAAATCTCCCAACAGCCAAACGCAAAAGCAGCAAACATCTCGCTGTATGTCCCACATCCAAAGTGCCAAGAGAGAGCTTGCTCTCCCTGTCTTTGAGTACTGTTTTCGCTGTGCCGGTTACCTCTTTGCTAACATTCTCTTCAGCGCTGCAGGGAAACCAGGAACCACGTGGAGAAGGCACCCACACTGAAAGTGCCTGGAGGGAACATTGGGGCTTCTTCTCAGTGTCTCTGACATAGGGTTTCACTGTCCCGGGAAAGTCTCTGCTAACACCCTGCAGAGCGCTGTGCCCAATCTACAGAAACGTCTTGCGGTATCTCCTACAGGGAAAGTGCCAGGAGGGAACTGTCCATCTTGTTCTCAGTGTCTCTGAGAATTGCTCTGATTATCCCTGTGACCTCTTTGCTAAGACTCTCCAGAGAGCCGTCCTCAAAACCAACACACATCTTGACATATCTCCCACATTGATCGCAGTGTCTCCAGGAACGGCATTCAAGGAGCCAGGAACTTTTCTCCCTACACTGTCCATTGAGTTGTCCTCAAAACCAATATACATCCTGCTATATCTCCCACATGGAAAGTGCCAGGAGGGAGAAGTGGCGATTATGTTTAGACTTTCTCGGAACTGCTTCAAATCAACTAGATATCTTTGTGCTGTAAATCTCCCAACAGCCAAACGCAAAAGCAGCAAACATCTCGCTGTATGTCCCACATCCAAAGTGCCAAGAGAGAGCTTGCTCTCCCTGTCTTTGAGTACTGTTTTCGCTGTCCCGGTTACCTCTTTGCTAACATTCTCTTCAGCGCTGCAGGGAAACCAGGAACCACGTGGAGAAGGCACCCACACTGAAAGTGCCTGGAGGGAACATTGGGGCTTCTTCTCAGTGTCTCTGACATAGGGTTTCACTGTCCCGGGAAAGTCTCTGCTAACACCCTGCAGAGCGCTGTGCCCAATCTACAGAAACGTCTTGCGGTATCTCCTACAGGGAAAGTGCCAGGAGGGAATTGTCGAGCTTGTTCTCAGTGTCTCTGAGAATTGCTCTGATTATCCCTGTGACCTCTTTGCTAAGACTCTCCAGAGAGCCGTCCTCAAAACCAACACACATCTTGACATATCTCCCACATTGATCGCAGTGTCTCCAGGAACGGCATTCAAGGAGCCAGGAACTTTTCTCCCTACACTGTCCATTGAGTTGTCCTCAAAACCAATATACATCCTGCTATATCTCCCACATGGAAAGTGCCAGGAGGGAGAAGTGGCGATTATGTTTAGACTTTCTCGGAACTGCTTCAAATCAACTAGATATCTTTGTGCTGTAAATCTCCCAACAGCCAAACGCAAAAGCAGCAAACATCTCGCTGTATGTCCCACATCCAAAGTGCCAAGAGAGAGCTTGCTCTCCCTGTCTTTGAGTACTGTTTTCGCTGTGCCGGTTACCTCTTTGCTAACATTCTCTTCAGCGCTGCAGGGAAACCAGGAACCACGTGGAGAAGGCACCCACACTGAAAGTGCCTGGAGGGAACATTGGGGCTTCTTCTCAGTGTCTCTGACATAGGGTTTCACTGTCCCGGGAAAGTCTCTGCTAACACCCTGCAGAGCGCTGTGCCCAATCTACAGAAACGTCTTGCGGTATCTCCTACAGGGAAAGTGCCAGGAGGGAACTGTCCATCTTGTTCTCAGTGTCTCTGAGAATTGCTCTGATTATCCCTGTGACCTCTTTGCTAAGACTCTCCAGAGAGCCGTCCTCAAAACAAACACACATCTTGACATATCTCCCACATTGATCGCAGTGTCTCCAGGAACGGCATTCAAGGAGCCAGGAACTTTTCTCCCTACACTGTCCATTGAGTTGTCCTCAAAACCAATATACATCCTGCTATATCTCCCACATGGAAAGTGCCAGGAGGGAGAAGTGGCGATTATGTTTAGACTTTCTCGGAACTGCTTCAAATCAACTAGATATCTTTGTGCTGTAAATCTCCCAACAGCCAAACGCAAAAGCAGCAAACATCTCGCTGTATGTCCCACATCCAAAGTGCCAAGAGAGAGCTTGCTCTCCCTGTCTTTGAGTACTGTTTTCGCTGTGCCGGTTACCTCTTTGCTAACATTCTCTTCAGCGCTGCAGGGAAACCAGGAACCACGTGGAGAAGGCACCCACACTGAAAGTGCCTGGAGGGAACATTGGGGCTTCTTCTCAGTGTCTCTGACATAGGGTTTCACTGTCCCGGGAAAGTCTCTGCTAACACCCTGCAGAGCGCTGTGCCCAATCTACAGAAACGTCTTGCGGTATCTCCTACAGGGAAAGTGCCAGGAGGGAATTGTCGAGCTTGTTCTCAGTGTCTCTGAGAATTGCTCTGATTATCCCTGTGACCTCTTTGCTAAGACTCTCCAGAGAGCCGTCCTCAAAACCAACACACATCTTGACATATCTCCCACATTGATCGCAGTGTCTCCAGGAACGGCATTCAAGGAGCCAGGAACTTTTCTCCCTACACTGTCCATTGAGTTGTCCTCAAAACCAATATACATCCTGCTATATCTCCCACATGGAAAGTGCCAGGAGGGAGAAGTGGCGATTATGTTTAGACTTTCTCGGAACTGCTTCAAATCAACTAGATATCTTTGTGCTGTAAATCTCCCAACAGCCAAACGCAAAAGCAGCAAACATCTCGCTGTATGTCCCACATCCAAAGTGCCAAGAGAGAGCTTGCTCTCCCTGTCTTTGAGTACTGTTTTCGCTGTGCCGGTTACCTCTTTGCTAACATTCTCTTCAGCGCTGCAGGGAAACCAGGAACCACGTGGAGAAGGCACCCACACTGAAAGTGCCTGGAGGGAACATTGGGGCTTCTTCTCAGTGTCTCTGACATAGGGTTTCACTGTCCCGGGAAAGTCTCTGCTAACACCCTGCAGAGCGCTGTGCCCAATCTACAGAAACGTCTTGCGGTATCTCCTACAGGGAAAGTGCCAGGAGGGAACTGTCCATCTTGTTCTCAGTGTCTCTGAGAATTGCTCTGATTATCCCTGTGACCTCTTTGCTAAGACTCTCCAGAGAGCCGTCCTCAAAACCAACACACATCTTGACATATCTCCCACATTGATCGCAGTGTCTCCAGGAACGGCATTCAAGGAGCCAGGAACTTTTCTCCCTACACTGTCCATTGAGTTGTCCTCAAAACCAATATACATCCTGCTATATCTCCCACATGGAAAGTGCCAGGAGGGAGAAGTGGCGATTATGTTTAGACTTTCTCGGAACTGCTTCAAATCAACTAGATATCTTTGTGCTGTAAATCTCCCAACAGCCAAACGCAAAAGCAGCAAACATCTCGCTGTATGTCCCACATCCAAAGTGCCAAGAGAGAGCTTGCTCTCCCTGTCTTTGAGTACTGTTTTCGCTGTGCCGGTTACCTCTTTGCTAACATTCTCTTCAGCGCTGCAGGGAAACCAGGAACCACGTGGAGAAGGCACCCACACTGAAAGTGCCTGGAGGGAACATTGGGGCTTCTTCTCAGTGTCTCTGACATAGGGTTTCACTGTCCCGGGAAAGTCTCTGCTAACACCCTGCAGAGCGCTGTGCCCAATCTACAGAAACGTCTTGCGGTATCTCCTGCAGGGAAAGTGCCAGGAGGGAACTGTCCATCTTGTTCTCAGTGTCTCTGAGAATTGCTCTGATTATCCCTGTGACCTCTTTGCTAAGACTCTCCAGAGAGCCGTCCTCAAAACCAACACACATCTTGACATATCTCCCACATTGATCGCAGTGTCTCCAGGAACGGCATTCAAGGAGCCAGGAACTTTTCTCCCTACACTGTCCATTGAGTTGTCCTCAAAACCAATATACATCCTGCTATATCTCCCACATGGAAAGTGCCAGGAGGGAGAAGTGGCGATTATGTTTAGACTTTCTCGGAACTGCTTCAAATCAACTAGATATCTTTGTGCTGTAAATCTCCCAACAGCCAAACGCAAAAGCAGCAAACATCTCGCTGTATGTCCCACATCCAAAGTGCCAAGAGAGAGCTTGCTCTCCCTCTCTTTGAGTACTGTTTTCGCTGTGCCGGTTACCTCTTTGCTAACATTCTCTTCAGCGCTGCAGGGAAACCAGGAACCACGTGGAGAAGGCACCCACACTGAAAGTGCCTGGAGGGAACATTGGGGCTTCTTCTCAGTGTCTCTGACATAGGGTTTCACTGTCCCGGGAAAGTCTCTGCTAACACCCTGCAGAGCGCTGTGCCCAATCTACAGAAACGTCTTGCGGTATCTCCTACAGGGAAAGTGCCAGGAGGGAATTGTCGAGCTTGTTCTCAGTGTCTCTGAGAATTGCTCTGATTATCCCTGTGACCTCTTTGCTAAGACTCTCCAGAGAGCCGTCCTCAAAACCAACACACATCTTGACATATCTCCCACATTGATCGCAGTGTCTCCAGGAACGGCATTCAAGGAGCCAGGAACTTTTCTCCCTACACTGTCCATTGAGTTGTCCTCAAAACCAATATACATCCTGCTATATCTCCCACATGGAAAGTGCCAGGAGGGAGAAGTGGCGATTATGTTTAGACTTTCTCGGAACTGCTTCAAATCAACTAGATATCTTTGTGCTGTAAATCTCCCAACAGCCAAACGCAAAAGCAGCAAACATCTCGCTGTATGTCCCACATCCAAAGTGCCAAGAGAGAGCTTGCTCTCCCTGTCTTTGAGTACTGTTTTCGCTGTCCCGGTTACCTCTTTGCTAACATTCTCTTCAGCGCTGCAGGGAAACCAGGAACCACGTGGAGAAGGCACCCACACTGAAAGTGCCTGGAGGGAACATTGGGGCTTCTTCTCAGTGTCTCTGACATAGGGTTTCACTGTCCCGGGAAAGTCTCTGCTAACACCCTGCAGAGCGCTGTGCCCAATCTACAGAAACGTCTTGCGGTATCTCCTACAGGGAAAGTGCCAGGAGGGAACTGTCCATCTTGTTCTCAGTGTCTCTGAGAATTGCTCTGATTATCCCTGTGACCTCTTTGCTAAGACTCTCCAGAGAGCCGTCCTCAAAACCAACACACATCTTGACATATCTCCCACATTGATCGCAGTGTCTCCAGGAACGGCATTCAAGGAGCCAGGAACTTTTCTCCCTACACTGTCCATTGAGTTGTCCTCAAAACCAATATACATCCTGCTATATCTCCCACATGGAAAGTGCCAGGAGGGAGAAGTGGCGATTATGTTTAGACTTTCTCGGAACTGCTTCAAATCAACTAGATATCTTTGTGCTGTAAATCTCCCAACAGCCAAACGCAAAAGCAGCAAACATCTCGCTGTATGTCCCACATCCAAAGTGCCAAGAGAGAGCTTGCTCTCCCTGTCTTTGAGTACTGTTTTCGCTGTGCCGGTTACCTCTTTGCTAACATTCTCTTCAGCGCTGCAGGGAAACCAGGAACCACGTGGAGAAGGCACCCACACTGAAAGTGCCTGGAGGGAACATTGGGGCTTCTTCTCAGTGTCTCTGACATAGGGTTTCACTGTCCCGGGAAAGTCTCTGCTAACACCCTGCAGAGCGCTGTGCCCAATCTACAGAAACGTCTTGCGGTATCTCCTACAGGGAAAGTGCCAGGAGGGAACTGTCCATCTTGTTCTCAGTGTCTCTGAGAATTGCTCTGATTATCCCTGTGACCTCTTTGCTAAGACTCTCCAGAGAGCCGTCCTCAAAACAAACACACATCTTGACATATGTCCCACATTGATCGCAGTGTCTCCAGGAACGGCATTCAAGGAGCCAGGAACTTTTCTCCCTACACTGTCCATTGAGTTGTCCTCAAAACCAATATACATCCTGCTATATCTCCCACATGGAAAGTGCCAGGAGGGAGAAGTGGCGATTATGTTTAGACTTTCTCGGAACTGCTTCAAATCAACTAGATATCTTTGTGCTGTAAATCTCCCAACAGCCAAACGCAAAAGCAGCAAACATCTCGCTGTATGTCCCACATCCAAAGTGCCAAGAGAGAGCTTGCTCTCCCTGTCTTTGAGTACTGTTTTCGCTGTGCCGGTTACCTCTTTGCTAACATTCTCTTCAGCGCTGCAGGGAAACCAGGAACCACGTGGAGAAGGCACCCACACTGAAAGTGCCTGGAGGGAACATTGGGGCTTCTTCTCAGTGTCTCTGACATAGGGTTTCACTGTCCCGGGAAAGTCTCTGCTAACACCCTGCAGAGCGCTGTGCCCAATCTACAGAAACGTCTTGCGGTATCTCCTACAGGGAAAGTGCCAGGAGGGAATTGTCGAGCTTGTTCTCAGTGTCTCTGAGAATTGCTCTGATTATCCCTGTGACCTCTTTGCTAAGACTCTCCAGAGAGCCGTCCTCAAAACCAACACACATCTTGACATATCTCCCACATTGATCGCAGTGTCTCCAGGAACGGCATTCAAGGAGCCAGGAACTTTTCTCCCTACACTGTCCATTGAGTTGTCCTCAAAACCAATATACATCCTGCTATATCTCCCACATGGAAAGTGCCAGGAGGGAGAAGTGGCGATTATGTTTAGACTTTCTCGGAACTGCTTCAAATCAACTAGATATCTTTGTGCTGTAAATCTCCCAACAGCCAAACGCAAAAGCAGCAAACATCTCGCTGTATGTCCCACATCCAAAGTGCCAAGAGAGAGCTTGCTCTCCCTGTCTTTGAGTACTGTTTTCGCTGTGCCGGTTACCTCTTTGCTAACATTCTCTTCAGCGCTGCAGGGAAACCAGGAACCACGTGGAGAAGGCACCCACACTGAAAGTGCCTGGAGGGAACATTGGGGCTTCTTCTCAGTGTCTCTGACATAGGGTTTCACTGTCCCGGGAAAGTCTCTGCTAACACCCTGCAGAGCGCTGTGCCCAATCTACAGAAACGTCTTGCGGTATCTCCTACAGGGAAAGTGCCAGGAGGGAACTGTCCATCTTGTTCTCAGTGTCTCTGAGAATTGCTCTGATTATCCCTGTGACCTCTTTGCTAAGACTCTCCAGAGAGCCGTCCTCAAAACCAACACACATCTTGACATATCTCCCACATTGATCGCAGTGTCTCCAGGAACGGCATTCAAGGAGCCAGGAACTTTTCTCCCTACACTGTCCATTGAGTTGTCCTCAAAACCAATATACATCCTGCTATATCTCCCACATGGAAAGTGCCAGGAGGGAGAAGTGGCGATTATGTTTAGACTTTCTCGGAACTGCTTCAAATCAACTAGATATCTTTGTGCTGTAAATCTCCCAACAGCCAAACGCAAAAGCAGCAAACATCTCGCTGTATGTCCCACATCCAAAGTGCCAAGAGAGAGCTTGCTCTCCCTGTCTTTGAGTACTGTTTTCGCTGTCCCGGTTACCTCTTTGCTAACATTCTCTTCAGCGCTGCAGGGAAACCAGGAACCACGTGGAGAAGGCACCCACACTGAAAGTGCCTGGAGGGAACATTGGGGCTTCTTCTCAGTGTCTCTGACATAGGGTTTCACTGTCCCGGGAAAGTCTCTGCTAACACCCTGCAGAGCGCTGTGCCCAATCTACAGAAACGTCTTGCGGTATCTCCTACAGGGAAAGTGCCAGGAGGGAATTGTCGAGCTTGTTCTCAGTGTCTCTGAGAATTGCTCTGATTATCCCTGTGACCTCTTTGCTAAGACTCTCCAGAGAGCCGTCCTCAAAACCAACACACATCTTGACATATCTCCCACATTGATCGCAGTGTCTCCAGGAACGGCATTCAAGGAGCCAGGAACTTTTCTC
The DNA here is from genome assembly GCF_963924245.1 of Chroicocephalus ridibundus. Classification (NCBI taxonomy): domain Eukaryota; kingdom Metazoa; phylum Chordata; class Aves; order Charadriiformes; family Laridae; genus Chroicocephalus; species Chroicocephalus ridibundus. The sequence continues at coordinate 21,035 of NW_026961329.1, forward strand.
CCTACACTGTCCATTGAGTTGTCCTCAAAACCAATATACATCCTGCTATATCTCCCACATGGAAAGTGCCAGGAGGGAGAAGTGGCGATTATGTTTAGACTTTCTCGGAACTGCTTCAAATCAACTAGATATCTTTGTGCTGTAAATCTCCCAACAGCCAAACGCAAAAGCAGCAAACATCTCGCTGTATGTCCCACATCCAAAGTGCCAAGAGAGAGCTTGCTCTCCCTGTCTTTGAGTACTGTTTTCACTGTCCCGGTTACCTCTTTGCTAACATTCTCTTCAGCGCTGCAGGGAAACCAGGAACCACGTGGAGAAGGCACCCACACTGAAAGTGCCTGGAGGGAACATTGGGGCTTCTTCTCAGTGTCTCTGACATAGGGTTTCACTGTCCCGGGAAAGTCTCTGCTAACACCCTGCAGAGCGCTGTGCCCAATCTACAGAAACGTCTTGCGGTATCTCCTACAGGGAAAGTGCCAGGAGGGAA
>NW_026961330.1:0-16061 GCF_963924245.1 Chroicocephalus ridibundus
GCCCGTACTGGTCCCAGTGCCAGTGTTTGGGTGCCAATACTGGTCCCAGTGCCGTCCCAGTGCCAGTCCCAGTGCTGATACTGGTCCCAGTGCCGGTGTTGGGTGCCGATACTGGTCCCGGTGCCATCCCAGTGCCCATACTGGTCCCAGTGCCGGTGTTGGGGTGCCAGAACCAGTCCCAGTGCCGTCCCAGTGCCATCCCGGTGCCCATACTGGTCCCAGTGCCAGTGTTGGGGTGCCAGAACCAGTCCCAGTGCCATCCCAGTGCCCGTACTGGTCCCAGTGCCAGTGTTGGGGTGCCGATACTGGTCTCAGTGCCATCCCGGTGCCGTCCCAGTGCTGATACTGGTCCCAGTGCCGGTGTCAGGGTGCCGATACTGGTCCCAGTGCCGTCCCAGTGCCAATGTTTGGGGTGCCAGAACCAGTCCCAGTGCCATCCCAGTGCTCGTACTGGTTCCAGTGCCAGTGTTGGGTGCCGATACTGGTCTCAGTGCCATCCCGGTGCCATCCCAGTGCCCATACTGGTCCCAGTGCCGGTGTCAGGGTGCCGATACTGGTCCCAGTGCCGTCCCAGTGCCGTCCCAGTGCTGATACTGGTCCCAGTGCCGGTGTTGGGGTGCTGATACTGGTCCCAGTGCCATCCCAGTGCTAATGTTTGGGTGCCAGAACCAGTCCCAGTTGCCGTCCCAGTGCCATCCCGGTGCCCATACTGGTCCCAGTGCCAGTGTTGGGGTGCCAGAACCAGTCCCAGTGCCATCCCAGTGCCCGTACTGGTCCCAGTGCCAGTGTTGGGGTGCTGATACTGGTCTCAGTGCCATCCCGGTGCCATCCCAGTGCCCATACTGGTCCCAGTGCCGGTGTCGGGGTGCCGATACTGGTCCCAGAACCAGTCCCAGTGCTGATACTGGGCCCAGTGCCCGTACTGGGGTGCCGATACTGGTCCCAGTGCCATCCCAGTGCTAATGTTTGGGTGCCAGAACCAGTCCCCAGTTGCCGTCCCAGTGCCATCCCGGTGCCTGTACTGGTCCCAGTGCCAGTGTCGGGGTGCCTGTACTGGTCCCAGTGCCGTCCCAGTGCCATCCCGGTGCCTGTACTGGTCCCAGTGCCGGTGTTTGGGTGCCGATACTGGTCCCAGTGCCGTCCCGGTGCTGTCCCAGTGCCGGTGTTGGGGTGCCAGAACCAGTCCCAGTGCCCGTACTGGTCCCAGTGCCGGTGTCGGGGTGCCCGTACTGGTCCCAGTGCCCGTACTGGGGTGCCGATGCCAGTTCCCTCCCGGTGCTGGGGGGTGTCGGGTGCCGGGGGCTGCGGGTGCCGGTGGGTTTGGGTGCCAGTTTTGGGGGGGGGGGGCCGGTTTTAGGGTGCCGCTGGCGGTGTCGGGGTGTTGGGTGCCAATGTGGGTGTTGGGGTGCCGGGGGCCAGTTTTGGGGTGTCAGGGTGGCAGTTTTTGGGTGCCGATGCCAGTTTTTGGGTGCCAATGGTGGTTTTTGGGTGCCGATGGCGGTGCCGATGCCTTGGGATGTCACCGTTGGGTGCCGGTGTCGGGGTGCCGGTGTTGGGGTGCTGATGGCGGTGTCGGGGTGTTGGGTGCCGATGTGGGTGCTGGGGTTTTGGGGTGTCAGGGTGGCAGTTTTTGGGTGCCGATGGCGGTTTTTGGGTGCCAATGGCGGTGCTGATGTGTTGGGATGCCACCGTTGGGTGCCGGTGTCAGGGTGCTGATGGCGGTGTTGGGGTGCCGGTGTCAGGGTGTTGGGTGCCGGGGTTTTGGGGTGCCAGGGTGCCGATTTTGGGGTGTCAGGGTGGCAGTTTTTGGGTGCCGATGCCAGTTTTTGGGTGCCAATGGTGGTTTTTGGGTGCCGATGGCGGTGCTGATGCGTTGGGATGTCACCGTTGGGTGCCGGTGTCGGGTGCCGATGTGGGTGCCGGGGTGTTGGGGTGCCGGGGTGCCGATTTTGGGGTGTCAGGGTGGCAGTTTTGGGTGCCGATGACAGTTTTTGGGTGCCGATGGCGGTTTTTGGGTGCCAATGGCGGTTTTTGGGTGCCGATGGCGGTGCCGATGCGTTGGGATGTCACCGTTGGGTGCCGGTGTCGGGGTGCCGGTGTTGGGGTGCTGATGGCGGGTGTCGGGGTGTTGGGTGCCGATGTGGGTGCTGGGGTGTCGGGGTGCCAGTTTTGGGGTGTCAGGGTGGCAGTTTTTGGGTGCCGATGGCTTTTTTTGGGTGCCGATGGCAGTGCTGATGTGTTGGGATGCCACCGTTGGGTGCCGGTGTCGGGGTGCCGCTGGCGGTGTTGGGGTGCCGGTGTCGGGCTGTTGGGTGCCGGGGTTTTGGGGTGCCAGGGTGCCGATTTTGGGGTGTCAGGGGGCCAGTTTTTGGGTGCCGATGACAGTTTTTGGGTGCCGATGGCGGTTTTTGGGTGCCGATGGTGGTGCCGATGCCTTGGGATGCCACCGTTGGGTGCCGGTGTCGGGGTGTTGGGTGCCAATGTGGGTGCTGGAGTGTTGGGGTGCCAGGGTGCCGATTTTGGGGTGTCAGGGTGCAGTTTTTGGGTGCCGATGGCGGTTTTTGGGTGCCGATGGCGGTGCCCATGCCTTGGGATGCCACTGTTGGGCGCCGGTGTGGGGGGTGCCGGTGTCGGGGTGTTGGGTGCCGGGGTTTTGGGGTGCCAGGGTGCCGATTTTGGGGTGTCAGGGGGCCAGTTTTTGGGTGCCGATGACAGTTTTTGGGTGCCGATGGCGGTTTTTGGGTGCCGATGGTGGTGCCGATGCCTTGGGATGCCACCGTTGGGTGCCGGTGTCGGGGTGTTGGGTGCCAATGTGGGTGCTGGAGTGTTGGGGTGCCAGGGTGCCGATTTTGGGGTGTCAGGGTGCCAGTTTTTGGGTGCCGATGGCGGTTTTTTGGGTGCCGATGGCGGTGCCCATGCCTTGGGATGCCACTGTTGGGCGCCGGTGTGGGGGGTGCCGGTGTCGGGGTGTTGGGTGCCGGGGTTTTGGGGTGCCAGGGTGCCGATTTTGGGGTGTCAGGGGGGCCAGTTTTTGGGTGCCGATGACAGTTTTTGGGTGCCGATGGCGGTTTTTGGGTGCCGATGGCGGTGCCCATGCCTTGGGATGCCACCGTTGGGCGCCGGTGTGGGGGTGCCGGTGTTGGGGTGCCAGGGCGGGTGCCGGGGTGCCAGTTTTGGGGTGCCGGGGGGGGGTCAGAGGGGGTGGCACCGCTCCTGCCGGCTGTAGAGCTCGAACTGGCTCTTCCAGCGCATCATGTAGGAGCTCCAGCGGTGAAACTCCAGCCGCCATTGACGTTCCGCTCCTCCATGGGGCCTGGACCCACAGCGGGAACCCCCCCCACCCCCCCCCGACTCCCGGCTCAGGTGGGGGGACCCCAAAACTCACCTCAGCACCCCCAAAAAACCCCCCCCACCCCCCCACCCCGAGCCCCCCAAAGCCACCCCGAGCCCTGGTGGAACATCTCCGTGGGGCTACACCAAGACGGGAACCCCCTAAAAATGCCCCCCAGCCCCCCAAAATCACCCCGGCCCCCCCAAAATGACCCTGGGCCCACCAAAACTCACCTCAGCACCCCAAAAAACCCCCCCACCCCGAGCCCCCAAAGCCACCCGAGCCCTGGTGGAACATCTCCGTGGGGCTACACCAAGCTGGGGATCCCCTAAAACTGCCCCCCAGCCCCCCCAAAATCACCCCGGCCCCCCCCAAATGACCCTGGGCCCCCCAAAACTGACCTCGGCACCCAAAAAACCCCCCCCCACCCCCCACTCCGGCCCCACACCGAGCCCCCAAAGCCACCCCGAGCCCTGGTGGAACATCTCCGTGGGGGCTACACCAAGACGGGGATCCCCTAAAACTGCCCCCCCAGCCCCCCAAAAATCACCCTGGCCCCCCAAAAATGACCCTGGGCCCCCCAAAACTGACCTCAGCACCCCAAAAAACCCCCCCACCCCCCACTCCGAGCCCCCCAAAGCCACCCCGAGCCCTGGTGGAACATCTCCGTGGGGCTACACCAAGACGGGAAACCCCCTAAACTGCCCCCCAGCCCCCCAAAAATCACCCCGGCCCCCAAAAAATGACCCTGGGCCCCCCAAAACTCACCTCAGCACCCCAAAACCCCCCCCCCACCCCCACTCCGGCCCCACCCCGAGCCCCCAAAGCCACCCCGAGCCCCCAAAGCCACCCCGAGCCCTGGTGGAACATCTCCGTGGGGCTACACCAAGACGGAACCCCCTAAAACTGCCCCCCAGCCCCCCAAAAATCACCCCGGCCCCCCTCAAATGACCCTGGCCCCCCCAAAACTCACCTCAGCACCCCAAAAAACCCCCCCACCCCCCCACCCGAGCCCCCAAAGCCACCCCGAGCCCTGGTGGAACATCTCCGTGGGCTACACCAAGACGGGGATCCCCTAAAACTGCCCCCAGCCCCCCCAAAATCACCCCGGCCCCCCCCAAATGACCCTGGGCCCCCCAAAACTGACCTCAGCACCCCAAAAAACCCCCCCACCACCCACTCCGGCCCCACACCGAGCCCCAAAGCCACCCCGAGCCCTGGTGGAACATCTCCGTGGGCTACACCAAGACGGGGATCCCCTAAAACTGCCCCCCAGCCCCCCCAAAATCACCCCGGCCCCCCCCAAATGACCCTGGGCCCCCCAAAACTGACCTCGGCACCCCAAAAAACCCCCCCAGACCCCCACTCCGGCCCCACACCGAGCCCCCAAAGCCACCCCGAGCCCTGGTGGAACATCCCCATGGGCTACACCAAGATGGGGATCCCTAAAACTGCCCCCCAGCCCCCAAAAATCACCCGGCCCCCCAAAAATGACCCTGGGCCCCCCAAAACTGACCTCAGCACCCCAAAAAACCCCCCCACCCCGAGCCCCCAAAGCCACCCCGAGCCCTGGTGGAACATCTCCGTGGGCTACACCAAGACGGGAACCCCCTAAAACTGCCCCCCAGCCCCCCCAAAATCACCCCGGCCCCCCCCAAATGACCCTGGGCCCCCCAAAACTGACCTCGGCACCCCAAAAAACCCCCCCAGCCCCCACTCCGGCCCCACACCGAGCCCCAAAGCCACCCCGAGCCCTGGTGGAACATCTCCATGGGGCTACACCAAGACGGGAACCCCCTAAAACTGCCCCCAGCCCCCCAAAATCACCCCGGCCCCCCCAAAAAGACCCTGGACCCCCCAAAACTGACCTCAGCACCCCAAAAAACCCCCCCACCCCCCCACCCCGACCCCCAAAGCCACCCCGAGCCCTGGTGGAACATCTCCGTGGGGCTACACCAAGACGGGAACCCCCTAAAACTGCCACCCAGCCCCCCAAAAATCACCCCCGGCCCCCCTAAAATGACCCTGGGCCCCCCAAAACTGACCTCGGCACCCCAAAAAACCCCCCCAGCCCCACTCCGGCCCCACATCGAGCCCCCAAAGCCACCCCGAGCCCTGGTGAACATCTCCATGGGCTACACCAATACGGAACCCCCTAAAACTGCCCCCCAGCCCCCAAAAATCACCCCGGCCCCCCCAAAATGACCCTGGGCCCCCCAAAACTGACCTCGGCACCCAAAAAACCCCCCCAGCCCCCACTCCGGCCCCACCCCGAGCCCCCAAAGCCACCCCGAGCCGTGGTGGAACATCTCCGTGGGGCTACACCAAGACGGGAACCCCCTAAAACTGCCCCCCAGCCCCCCCGTGTCACCCCAGATCCCTGATGCCACCTCCCCCCCATGTCCCCACATCCCCGGTGCCACCTCCCCACATTCCCCACGTCGCCCACAACCCTGGTGCCACCTCCCCATGTCCCACAACCCTGGTGCCACGTCCCCCACGTCCCTCCTTCCATGTCCCCCCTGTCCCCCGTGTCCCCCATGTCCCCAGTGCCACCTCCCCATGTCCCCCACGTCCCTGGTGCCACCTCCCCCTGTCCCATGTCCCTGGTGCCACCTCCTCGGATGTCCCCCGTCCCTCCTTCCATGTCCCACGTCCCCGGTGCCACCTCCCCGTGTTCTCCACGTCACCCACAACCCTGGTGCCACCTCCCCGTGTCCCCCACGTCCCTCCTTCCATGTCCCCCACGTCCCCGGTGCCACCTCCCCACGTCCTCCACATCGCCCACAACCCTGGTGCCACCTCCCCACGTCCCATGTCCCCGCTGCCACCTCCCTGTGTCCCCCACGTCCCTCCTTCCACGTCCCCCATGTCCCTGGTGCCACCTCCCCACGTCCCTGGTGCCACGTCCCTGATTCCACCTCCCTCCCCCGTCCCCGGTGCCACCTCCCCTGTCCTCCCCCCGTCCCCCCGTCCCCCCCCATCCTTGTCCCCGTGTCCCCGTGTCCCCTCACCGGTGACGTTGAGCAGCTTGGGGAGGAAGCGTGTCCAGAAGGCGCAGGCCTGGGCGCGCAGGCCCTGGGCCACCGCCAGGGGCCGGGCGTTGAGCCGGGCGTAGCGTTGCCCCGCGGCCGTGTAGAGCGGCCACCGCGGCTCCTGCTCCGACGCCTCGTTGGGGTCCCTGCGGGCGCGGCCTCAGCATGGCCCGGGGCACCCGCCCACCCCACCCCACCCCAGTCCCGTCCCACCCCATCCCATGGGTTCCTCACCCATCCCATCCCATCCCATCCCATCCCATCCCAACCCTTCAATCCTACATCTCCGTAGGCTTATCTCCATCCCTTCATCCATCCATCCATCATCCCTCCCTCCAGCCATCCACCCACCCAACCCTTCAACCATCTCCGTAGGGTTATCTCCATCCCTCCCTCCACCCACCCAACCCTTCAACCATCTCCGTAGGCTTCTCTTCATCCCTCCCTCCATCCCTCCATCCATCCCTCCCTACATCCAACCATCTCCGTTGATTTATCTTCATCCCTCCCTCCCTCCACCCAACCCTTCAACCATCTCCGTAGGCTTATCTCCATCCCTCCATCCCTCCATCCACCTCTTCACCCGACCATCTCCGTTGACTTATCTCCATCCCTCCATCTCTTCATCCAACCATCCACGTTGACTTATCTCCACCCCTCCACTCATCCAACCAACCCTTCAACCATCTCTGTAGGCTTATCTCCATCCCTCCCTCCATCCCTCCATCCATCCCTCCCTCCATCCAAACATCTACATTGGCTTATCTTCATCCCTCCATCCATCCACCCAACCCTTCAACCCTCTCTGTGCTTATCTCCATGCCTCCATCCCTCCATCCCTTCATACAACCATCTCCGTAGACTGATCTTCATCCCTCCATCCATCCACCCAACCCTTCAACCATCTCCGTAGGCTTATCTCCATCCCTCCCTCCATCCCTCCATCCATCCCTCCCTCCATCCAACCATCTCCGTTGACTTATCTTCATCCCTCCCTACATCCACCCAACCCTTCAACCCTCTCCGCAGACTTATCTCCATCCCTCCATCCCTCCATCTCTTCATCCAACCATCTCCGTTGACTTATCTCCGTCCCTCCCTCCACCCATCCACCTCTTCACCCGACCATCTCCGTTGACTTATCTCCATCCCTCCATCCCTTCATCCAACCATCTCCGTAGACTGATCTTCATCCCTCCATCCATCCACCCACCTCTTCAACCATCTCCGTAGGCTTATCTCCATCCCTCCCTCCATCCCTCCATCCATCCCTCCCTACATCCAACCATCTCCGTTGACTTATCTTCTTCCCTCCCTCCATCCAACCAACCCTTCAACCATCTCCGTAGGCTTATCTCCATCTCTCCCTCCATCCATCCATCCCTCCATCCATCCACCTCTTCATCCAACCATCTCCGTTGACTTATCTCCATCCCTCCATCCATCCACCCAACCCTTCAACCATCTCCGAAGGCTTATCTTCATCCATCCATCCCTCCCTCCATCCATCCATCCCTCCATCCATCCACCTCTTCATCCAACCATCTCCGTAGACTGATCTTCATCCCTCCCTCCATCCACCCAAGCCTTCAACCATCTCTGTAGGCTTATCTCCATCCCTCCATCCCTCCCTCCCTCCCTCCCTCCCTCCATCCCTCCATCCATCCACCTCTTCACCCGACCATCTCCGTTGACTTATCTCCATCCCTCCCTCCGTCCACCCAACCCTTCAACCATCTCCGTAGACTTATCTCCATCCCTCCCTCCATCCCTCCATCCATCCCTCCCTACATCCAACCATCTCCGTTGACTTATCTCCATCCCTCCATCCACCCACCCAACCCTTCAACCATCTCTGTAGACTTATCTCCATCCCTCCCTCCATCCATCCATCCATCCATCCACCTCTTCATCCAACCATCTCCGTTGACTTATCCCCGTCCCTCCCTCCATCCACCCAACCCTTCAACCATCTCCGTAGGCTTATCTTCATCCATCCATCCCTCCCTCCATCCATCCATCCCTCCCTCCATCCATCCACCTCTTCATCCAACCATCTCTGTAGACTTATCTTCATCCCTCCCTCCATCCACCCAACCCTTCAACCATCTCCGTAGGCTTATCTCCATCCATCCATCCATCCATCCCTCCCTCCATCCATCCACCTCTTCACCCGACCATCTCCGTTGACTTATCTCCATCCCTCCATCTCTTCATCCAACCATCCACGTTGACTTATCTCCATCCATCCAACCAACCCTTCAACCCTCTCCGTAGACTTATCTCCATCCCTCCCTCCCTCCCTCCCTCCATCCATCCCTTCATCCAACCATCTCCGTTGACTTATCTCCGTCCCTCCCTCCATCCAACCAACCCTTCAACCATCTCCGTTGACTTATCTCCATCCCTCCATCCATCCCTTCATCCAACCATCTCCGTAGGCTTATCTCCATCCCTCCCTCCACCCACCCAACCCTTCAACCATCTCCGTAGACTTATCTTCATCCATCCATCCATCCCTCCCTCCATCCCTCCCTTCATCCAACCATCTCCGTTGACTTATCTCCGTCCCTCCCTCCGCCCCCCCCGCCCCCCCCACCCCTTCAACCATCCCCGTGGGCTCCCCGCCCCCTCTCCGCCCACCCCCCCACCTCCCCCTCCCCCCCCTCCCCCCCTCCCCACCTACCCGGTGCGGGCGAAGTTGCCCCAGTAGCGCATGATCCTGCGGCTGAGCTGCTCCTCCTCCCCCGTGTAGTTGAGGTGGGGGTTGAGGGGTTGCCCGAAGACGAACTCGATCTCGTAGCCGTGCGGGACCCCCATCCAGGGGGGCCACAGCAGGTTGGAGGCCCGGTGGTCGAAGAGGTAAGCGTAGACCGTCCCCCCCCCTCTCCGCCCACCGCTGGGCGAAGTGCATGAGGGGACACACCACGTTGTGGTCCCCCACGATGTCGTCCAAGGCCTCCCGGTTCTTCACGGGGTTGTCCTGGTCCAACCAATCCGTGTACTGCAAAACCACCGCCTCGGCCGCCAGCTCGTTGGCTTGGGGCACCCCCAACCTCACCCCCCCTAAAAACTCCTCCCGGCTAATCAAACTCTCGTTATCTTCCCGAAACCCGGCACCCCGTAAACCAAAAAATAGGTGCCTTCGTCTTGGACGGCTCCCAGCAGCACCTCGGCGTCGGGCCGACCCCCGGCCGCCAGCAAAGCTTCGGGGGCGTCCGCCAAAAACTCCCCGTCCACCACCGGCACGAAGGCGAAGCGGAAAACGCCTTGTTGAGGCAAAACGGCCGCCTCCTGCTCCACCAGCTCCGGCGGCGCCTTGGCGCGGAGACAGGCCAACAGCTCCGTCTCGTTGCCGTTGTTGCCGCCGCCGCCGCCGCCGCAACCCACCAGTTTGCCCAAGGTGGCCGCCCGGCGCCTTCCCTCCGCCGCCCCCACGGTGGCCCAGGGCCCGTTGGGGGAACCGCTTTGGAGGACGGCGCGTCGGAAGAGGGTCCGACTGCCGGGGGAGAGGAGGTGGAGGCCGATGGAGGCGGCGCCGGCGCTCTCGCCGAAGAGGGTGACGGCGGCGGCGTCCCCTCCGAAGGCCCCGATGTTGGCCTGGACCCACCTCAGAGCCAACCGTTGGTCCAACAGCCCCACGTTACCCGGAGCTTCGGGGTGTCCCGGCAAAGCCAAGAACCCCAAAGCCCCCACGCGGTAATTCATGGAAACCACCACCAGCCCCTCGGCGGCCGCCAGGTACCGCCCGTCGTAGACGTCCAAGGAGGAGGCGCCGCTGTAGAACCCCCCGCCGTAAATCCAAACCAAGACGGGAACCGGCGCCGTGGGGCGAGGGAGCGGGACCCACACGTTGAGGTAGAGGCAATCCTCGCTCATCTCCCGGTTGGGATTCCACATCTCGGAACCGCCGAATCCCGGGAACATGGTGTCGACGGCTTGGTAACAGGCGTGCCGGTAAGAGGAGGCGTCCAGCACCCCCCGCCATGGGGCGGCCGGTCGGGAGGGTTGGAAACGAAGTCGCCCCACGGGGGGTTCGGCGTAAGGGATGCCCAAAAACGCCCCCACTTCCCCCGTCGCCCCCGCCGGCAGGCGGACGCCCCGCACGGGGCCGGCCGAGGTGGGCACCAGCAGGTCGTCGGCGGCGGCGAGGAAGAGGAGGAGGAGGAGGAGGAAGAGCAGGAGGAGGAGGGGGACGGGGAAGGGCGACGCCGGCCGGACCCCCATGGCGCCCGAGGCTGCGGGGAGAGAGAGAGAGAGAGAGAGAGACGCGGCGTCGGAGGGAGATCGATGGGGGATCTATGGGGCTGGGGGGCAGCCATGGGGCTGGGGGGCTGCCATGGGGCTGGGGGGCGGCACCTCCGGCAGGTGTCAGTGGGAGATCGATGGGGGATCTATGGGGCTGGGGGGCTGCCATGGGGCTGGGGGGCAGCCATGGGGCTGGGGGACAGCACCTCGAGGGGGCGGTGGCGGGGGGGGCATCGGTGGGAGATTGATGGGGGATCTATGGGGCTGGGGGGCAGCCATGGGGCTGGGGGGCAGCACCTGCAGGGGGTGTCAGTGGGAGATTGATGGGGGATCTATGGGGCTGGGGGGCAGCCATGGGGCTGGGGGGCGGGTGTCAGTGGGACGTTGATGGGGGATCTATGGGGCTGGGGGGCAGCCATGGGGCTGGGGGGCAGCACCTGCAGGGGGTGTCAGTGGGAGATTGATGGGGGATCTATGGGGCTGGGGGGCAGCCATGGGGCTGGGGGGCGGGTGTCAGTGGGACATTGATGGGGGATCTATGGGGCTGGGGGGCAGCCATGGGGCTGGGGGGCGGCACCTCAAGGGGGCGGTGGGGGGGGGCATTGGTGGGAGATCGATGGGGGATCTATGGGGCTGGGGGGCAGCCATGGGGCTGGGGGGCAGCACCTCCGGGGGGTGGGGTGTCAGTGGGACGTTGATGGGGGATCTATGGGGCTGGGGGGCAGCCATGGGGCTGGGGGGCGGCACCTCGGGCGGGTGTTAGTGGGAGATCGATGGGGGATCTATGGGGCTGGGGGGCAGCCATGGGGCTGGGGGCGGCACCTCAAGGGGGCGGTGGGGGGGGGGCATCGGTGGGAGATCGATGTGGGATCTATGGGGCTGGGGGGCAGCCATGGGGCTGGGGGGCAGCACCTCCGGGGGGGTGTCAGTGGGAGATTGATGGGGGATCTATGGGGCTGGGGGGCAGCCATGGTGCTGGGGGGCGGCACCTCCAGGGGGTGGGTGTCAGTGGGACGTTGATGGGGGATCTATGGGGCTGGGGGCGGCACCTCGAGGGGGCGGTGGTGGGGGGGGCATCGGTGGGAGATCGATGGGGGATCTATGGGGCTGGGGGGCAGCCATGGGGCTGGGGGGCGGCACCTCGAGGGGGCGATGGGGGGGGCATCGGTGGAGATCGATGGGGGATCTATGGGGCTGGGGGCAGCCATGGGGCTGGGGGGCGGCACCTCCGGGGGGGTGTCAGTGGGACGTTGTTGGGGGATCTATGGGGCTGGGGGGCGGCACCTCCGGGGGGGTGTCAGTGGGACGTTGATGGGGGATCTATGGGGCTGGGGGGCAGCCATGGGGCTGGGGGGCGGCACCTCGAGGGGGCGATGGGGGGGGAACGGTGGGAGATTGATGGGGGATCTATGGGGCTGGGGGGCAGCCATGGGGCTGGGGGGCAGCACCTCGGTGGGACGGGATCTATGGGGCTGGGGGGGGGGGGGGCAGCCCAGACGCCCTGCGTCCCAGTGACTCCCAGTGCCCCCCGCCCCCCCCCCCCGGGCTGGGTTCTGGGAAGCCCCCCCATAGCGACTCCCCCCCCACCCCATAGGGACCCCCCCGCCCCATAGGGACCCCGTCCATGGACACCCCCCCCATAGGGCCCCACCCATAGGGACACCCCCCCCATAGGGCCCACCCCATAGAGACCCCCCCCATAGAGACCCAACCCCCCCCCCATAGGGCCCCCCCCATAGAGACCCCCCCCCCCCCCATAGAGACCCACCCCCCCCCCATAGGGCCCACCCCATAGAGACCCCCCCATGGGAACCACCTCCCCCCATAGAGACCCTCCCCATAGAGACCCAACCCCCCCATAGGGCCCGCCCCATAGAGACACCCCCCCCACCATAGGAACCATCCCCCCCATAGGGCCCCCCCCATAGGGCCCGCCCATAGAGACCCCCCCATGGGAACCATCTCCCCCATAGAGACCCCCCCCATAGAGACCCAACCCCCCCATAGGGCCCGCCCCATAGAGACCCCCCCATGGGAACCATCTCCCCCCATAGAGACCCCCCCCCGCATAGGGACCATCCCCCCCCATAGGGCCCGCCCCATAGAGACCCCCCCATGAGAACCATCTCCCCCCATAGAGACCCCCCCCATAGAGACCCAACCCCCCCGTAGGGCCCGCCCCATAGAGACCCCCCCATGGGAACCATCTCCCCCCACAGAGACCCCCCCAATAGGGCCCACCCCATAGAGACCCCCCCCCCCCATAGAGACCCACCCCCCCCCCCCATAGGGCCCCCCCCATAGAGACACCCCCCCCATAGGGCCCACCCCATAGAGACCCCCCCCATGGGAACCATCTCCCCCATAGAGACCCCCCCATAGAGACACCCCCCCCCCATAGGAACCATCCCCCCCATAGAGACCCCCTCCCATAGGGCCCACCCCATAGAGACCCACCCATACGGACCATCTCCCCCCATAGAGGACCCAACCCCCCCATAGGGCCCGCCCCATAGAGACCCCCCCATGGGAACCATCTCCCCCCATAGAGACCCCCCCCATAGAGACCCACCCCCCCCCCCCATAGGGCCCCCCCCCCCATAGGGCCCCCCCCATAGAGACACATCCCCCCCATAGAGACACCCCCCCCCCCATAGGAGCCATCCCCCCCATAGAGACCCCCCCCATAGGAACCATCCCCCCCATAGAGACACCCCCCCATAGGGGCCACCCCCCCCCCATAGGGAACACCCCGGAGGGCTCCCCCGCCCCCCCATAGGGACCCCCTATATGGGCCCCCCCCCCCCATGTGCCCCCCCCGTCCCAGCTGTGGGGCCGGGGCAGGTGGCGGCTCCCGAAATAGCCCCAAAAATCCCCAGCGGAAACTTGGGGGGGGGGGACATGGGGGGGGGGGGGGGGACGGACACGGGACACACAGTGACGACACCCCACAGCGACACCCCAGCCCCATAGATTTGGACCTCTAGGGAGGCCCGGCCCCACAGATCCGGCCCCACGGATCCCTGCCCCATAGATCTGGCCCTATAGGGAGCCTCGGGCCCTATAGACCGGGCTCCGCGGAACCCGGGCCCTATAGATCTGGCCCCACAGGGACACCCCGCCCCATGGATTTGGATCTATAGGGAGCCCCGGCCCCTACAGACCTGGCCCCATAGCTCCCTGCCCCATAGTGGGCCCCAGCCCCACGGATCTGGCCCCAGAGAACCCCGCCCCATAGCTCCCTGACCCATAGTGGGCCCCAGCCCCACGGATCTGGCCCCAGAGAACCCCGCCCCATAGCTCCCTGCCCCATAGGGGCCCCTGCCCCTATAGATCTGGCCCCAGAGAACCCCGCCCCATAGATCCCCGCCCCATAGATCCCTGCCCCAATAGATCTGGCCCCAGAGAACCCCGCCCCATAGATCCCTGCCCCATAGTGGGCCCCAGCCCCACGGATCTGGCCCCAGAGACCCCGCCCCATAGATCCCTGCCCCATAGGGGGCCCCTGCCCCTATAGATCTGGCCCCAGAGAACCCCGCCCCATAGATCCCTGCCCCATAGGGGGCCCCGGCCCCCATAGATCTGGCCCCATAGGGACACCCCAACTCCTGTACAGCCAGCCCCATAGATCCCCACCCCATAGCGAGACACCCCCCCCCCCCCCATGCTCTATAGGTCTATAGGGAGATGCCCATCCCCTACAGACCCTGCCCCACGGATTCCTGCCCTATAGGGGGACCCCCATCCCCTATAGATCCACAGAGAGATGCCCATCCCTACGCACCCAGCCCCACAGATCCCGCCCCATAGGGACCCCTGCCCCTATAGAGACCCCACCCCTACAGATCCATAGGGAGACACCCAGCCCCACAGAGCCCTGCCCCACAGGGAGACCCCTGCCCCTATAGATCCCTAGGGAGACGCCCATCCCCTATAGACCCCGCCCCACAGATCCCTGCCCTATAGGGGGACCCCTCCATCCCCTATAGATCCATAGGGAGACGCCCATCCCCTACAGACCCAGCCCCACAGATCCCTGCCCTATAGGGGGACCCCTCCATCCCCTATAGATCCGTAGGGAGATGCCCATCCCCTACAGTCCCAGCCCCATAGATCCCGCCCCATAGAGACCCCTGCCCCTATAGATCCCTAGGGAGACGCCCATCCCCTATAGACCCCGCCCACAGATCCCTGCCCTATAGCGGGATCCCTCCATCCCCTATAGATCCATAGGGAGACGCCCATCCCCTACAGACCCAGCCCCACAGATCCCTGCCCTATAGCGGGACCCCTCCATCCCCTATAGATCCATAGGGAGACGCCCATCCCCTACAGACCCAGCCCCACAGATCCCTGCCCTATAGGGGGACCCTTCCATCCCCTATAGATCCTAGGGAGACGCCCATCCCCTATAGACCCCGCCCCACAGATCCCTGCCTATAGGGGGACCCCTCCATCCCCTATAGATCCATAGGGAGACGCCCATCCCCTATAGACCCCGCCCCACAGATCCCTGCCCTATAGCGGGACCCCTCCATCCCCTATAGATCTATAGGGAGACGCCCATCCCCTACAGACCCAGCCCCACACATCCCGCCCCACAGGGGGACCCACCCCCCACAGACCCATAGGGAGACGCCCCTTCCCTATAGACCCCACCCCATAGCGAGCCCCCCCCCCCCCCCCCCAAACCCCTACAGATCCATAGGGAGAAGCCCCCCCCCCCCTCCCCCCTCCCCCCCCCGCCCCATAGGGAGCCCCTCCCCCCCCCCCATTGCAGGTGGTGCCCGAGGGGGATGGGGGGGGGGATGGGGGGGGGGGGATGGGGTCTATGGGGCGGGGGGGGGATAACGGCGGGGGGGGGGGGGGGGGAGAGGGGGGATGGGGGGGTCTAAGGGGGGGATGGGGGGGTCTATGGGGGGGGTGGGGGGGGATGGGGGAGATAACGGGGTGGGGGGGGGCGATGGGGGTCTAAGGGGGGGATGGGGGGGTCTATGGGGGAGGGGCGGAGGATGGGGGGGAGGGGGTGGTCTATGGGGGGGATGGAGGGGTGGGGGGGGTCTATGGGGGGGTGGGGGGGATGGGGGGGCTGGGAGGGGTGGGGGATGGGGGGATAACGGGGTGGGGGGGGCGATGGGGGTATAAGGGGGGGGTGGGGGGGATGGGGGGGCGATGGGGGTCTAAGGGGGGGTCTATGGGGGGGTGGGGGGGATGGGGGGGATAACGGGGTGGGGGGGGGCGATGGGGGTCTAAGGGGGGGATGGGGGGTCTATGGGGGGGTGGGGGATGGGGGGGGGGCGATGGGGGTCTAAGGGGAGGTCTAAGGGGGGGATGGGGGGGTCTATGGGGGGCTGGGAGGGGTGGGGGGGGCGATGGGGGTCTAAGGGGGGGATGGGGGGGGCGGGGGGATGGGGGGGGTCTATGGGGGGGGTGGGGGGGGCTGCGAG
>NW_026961331.1:0-69000 GCF_963924245.1 Chroicocephalus ridibundus
ACAAAATATCTAGGTCCCCACTGTGTTGCCAACCATCCCCCAACTTCAAGTACCACTCAGAACAACTCCATGGATGATTGGGGCGCCAAAACGAAGGGGCGCCCACACCACCCCAGCAGTCAAATAAGGAACAACCAATGGAACTTTCACAGTAAATAAGTACAATCCCAGACAGTCCAAAGTAACAGCCAAGACAATGACAGACCAATACAGTGCAAGACCTAACATCATACAGAGCAGTAAAAGGCAACGCGCAGCCAAGTCAAGAACAGTTAAAATACCCATAATCCAGTGCAGCACTATGACACTGTCCCAAAACACAGTCAAAACAACGACAGAGTAATGCAACACGAGCTGTACACAACACAGGGCAGCACAAAGCAATACACAGTCACACAAAGAACAGCCAATTACAAAACCCACAACAGAACGCCCTACGATCTCAGGAAGTCTCAGAGCGCAGTCACGGCAAATACAGGGCAATACGGTGCAAGATAACACAATACAGGCCACTGCCAGCCAATACTCAGTCAAATAAATAACAGACAGTCAAAAAATTCACAGTGCAGCGCACTACTATGACACCATGGGTCAGGTGGCAATCATGACAACGACAGGGCAATACAAGGCAAGACGTAACCCAACACGGGGCCGGACAAGGCAACATGCAGTTGTGGCAGGTGGAGCCATTCACTTCAGTCCTAAGAGAAAAGTAGAGAAACATTCAGAAACATCAACACAGTGATTCTCCAAAGGCAGCAGTGCGCATGACGGCGCTTTATCAGGTTCCGTGGCCACGTACCCTGGATTATTTCCTGCCTAGGGGCCAGGGTCAGACGAGCTGTCAGGGAGACCCTCCCGTTGAGTCACGAGGCTCGGAAAGGACCCCCTTGCTTTCTAAACTCCTTCTCCGAGAGGAGCCTAGGTGCGGCTGGATCCAATTCCTAGCTCGGAGAGGACCCCCTTGCTTTCTAAACTCCTTCTCCGAGAGGAGTCTAGGTGCGGCTGGATCCAATTCCTAGCTCGGAGAGGACCCCCTTGCTTTCTAAACTCCTTCTCCAAGAGGAGTCTAGGTGCGGCTGGATCCCATCCTCGCCCCGGACTTGGGCAACGGTTCACCTCTAAAGGATCATGTCTGCGTGATCAAACCCTTTGTATCGCTCAGCCAAGATGGCAAAGTCTGGCATGCTGTTAGTCACTGACCCAGAATCTGTTGCGGCAAGGCTTCTCTCAGCCTCCAGGAGCAGAACCTTAAGTGAGTGTCCCCGGGAAATGCTGGTGAACAGGCCGCTGCCTTGCAAGAAAGCTCCAAGGGCTCTTGGTCTGTCCGCTAGGTCTATAGCAAGCTAACTGACTCACAGTGTCTTGACTCTGGTGCCAGCCATCCCACAAAGTTCAAGTGCCACTCGTAGCGACTCCTCCTGGTCGTTATAGCTCGAGCAGCAGCCTGGGGGAAAAAGGGGGGTGACATCGCAACAGCGGTCAAATACAGAACAACCGGTTAAAAATTGCACAATACAGTGCCAGAGACTCTGAAATAACTGGCAAGACAACGACAGGGCAACACCATGCAAGATCTAACCTTACACAGGGCAGTACAAGGCAACATACAATCAAATGCAGAGCAGACAATGAAAGAATTGACCGTACAGTGCCACGCAATGGTAGAGTATATCAGATGTCGGTCACCACAATGACAGAGCAATACAAGGCAAGACGTAACGCGATACGGGGCCCTACCAGGCGACACAGTCAAGGACACAACAACCCATGAAAGAACTCACAACACAGCGCGGTCCTAGGACGGAAGGTGTAAAATGACCGTCGAGACAGTGACAGGGCAATACAATGCAAGACACAACACCATACCAGGTGGTAACAAGGCAACATGCAGCCAAACGAAGAACAACCGATTAAGAAACCCAGCATACGTTCAACTGTAATACCAGAAAAGATCAGAAGGCAGTCAAGACAACGACAGCACACTATAACATGAGAAGTAACACAATACAGGGCAGTACAAGGCATTACACAGTCAAATAAAGAAGAACCCATTAAAAACCACACAATACAGTGCGGTGCGATGCCAGAGTAGATCAGAAGGCAGTCAAGGCTACGACGGGGCAATATAATGCGAGATGTTACACAATACAGGGCGGTACAAGGCATTAGAAAGCCAGATGAAGAACAACCGATTAAAAAACCCGCAATACAGCGTGGTACGAGGCCCGAACAGATCAGAAGGCAGTCAAGGCTACGACGGGGCAATATAACATGAGACGTAACGCAATAGAGGGCGGTACAAGGCATTGCACAGTCAAAGAACAACCGATTAAAAAAAAAAAAAACCACGCAACACGGTGTGGTACGACGCCAGAATAGATCACAGAGCAATCAAGAGCGTGACGGGGCAACACGATGCGAAACCGATACTGAGTGAGGCGGAGCAATACTATTGCAAATATACAAGAACACAGTACGGAACCAAGTTCTTAAGCGTACGACGCAAGACCATCTCAAATGGCAGTCAAGGAAGTTCCTGAGCAACGTAATCCCGATTTGCACAAAATGGTGCCATCAGGCACCATCGCGTCCGTCAACACTAAGTTGTACTGCAATATCCCCCGCATCACACGCGCCGTACCCTTCTGCTCACCTGCTCCGCATGGATTCCGGATTCGGACTTCGTGGCACTCTCTGGTTCTGGCACCTAAAACACCTAAGACACACAATATTCCTGTTGAGCTTACGGGAAACCACCACCCCCATGCGCTACCTCTCTGCTACCCAGCTCACCTCCAACGCTCGTCCGGCTCCGGATGCCTGCGGCACCTGCAAAACCAAAGACAAACACTCCCCTGAGCTCCCCAACGTGTCCACAACCGCCTCACTCGCTGGGACTACTCAGTGGGCGTGCAGCATCGCCCCTCTGACCCTGCGTGTCACACCAACCGAAGAAACACACGCCGAGATACTGCCCAAAACCCTACCAAATTCCCCATCTCCCACTCCCTCACCTTGCCCGCCCATCCTCCCCCGAGGCGTGCAACCTGAAGGCTCACAAACCACCCATAAAACCCAACCGACACGGGTTGCTTTACAACTTGGAAGTTGCTCCCTCTGAGGCAGATGTGATACTTCAGCCCACCCGCCCCTGCTGACCTTGACTGGCTCATCCCCATCCCCACATCCCACGTCATTCATTGCTTCAAAACTTCAAATTGGAAAGAACCAATACATACAGTACTCAGAGCCACATCTTCTCTCTAATACCACGTGCTGACCCACCTTCTTACGTCGCTGTCCTCCTCTACGCTGCCCCGACAAGCTTGTCCCGCTGCATCTGCAAGAACGACATCAGAGAAATCACCCTGAGGCAGAGCAATAGAGTCGTAACAACAAAAAGTCTTGCACCTTTTCACAAATACCATCTAAGGTCCAGATACAACCGTACACAAAGAAAGTTACAAAAAAAAAATCCGCACCAAAACCAGCTGTACCCTCTTGGACATGAGCTCTTCTTCACTGCTGCTGTATTGCCTTTCCAACATGCCTCTGCTCTTCCCAAACAAAACAGAAGAGGTGTCTACACAGCCTCCCGATGGCTACCCTGAGATGACTCTAACACCTTTGCCCCGATCTACGGGGATTCATGTACTACATATAGACTCTCCACAGGATTCCGCCCACCCTGGACACTACGTGCCCAGGCAGGGCAGCCCCGAGCCAAACACTCACGGTTACAAACAGACACTACACGGAACGCTACGAACGACACGCCTCAAAGATGAGAGAAAACTCTCAGCAAGAAAGATGACACGGGGACCAAAGTCACCGTCGTGCAAGAAAATCTGTGGGATCGTGATGATGTCAACGTGAAGACGCTCTACGGAACCCCCTGAAGCAAACTGTAGAACGTGATGGTACGTAATAAGAATGGACTGTTGAGCCCGCTAAGATGGACATGCAGGAAGTCTGGCTTCAAGACCTAAGAACGTAACGACGCAGGGAAGAACTCCCAGACGTGGAAGCGGGCCGTCCAGAAACTTCCGAGAGGCAAGATTGATGCACGCTTTAAGATGCTAACGCAAGAAGAGCATCAGATGAATGGTGCTACGCCCACAGGCCCAAGCATTCGAGACCCTAAGGATGACGCCCAGGGCCCCACGTCGTGCTCCTGGAGCTCAAAGATGACCTCGAGACCCAAGAAGGGGCGAAGATACACAACACAGACCACATGAACGACATGACAACACGCACAGGCTGGAACTGCCCTGCCCGGGACACGCTAGCGTCACACTGAGCAGTAAGCAACATCCTTTACCTTCCTAAATACGACTGTGCCCCGGGACAGCCCTCGCCACTACGCTAACGTCAAAGACCCCATTTTGCAATTGTCCACCTCGGCCCCTCTCCGGCGCCTGACTGTCAACTTAGCTTTTGGAGGGCCAGGCATCTGGATCCTTCTTCGATGCGGTCCGCAAAAACCAGCCATCCGATACATTTCCGCAGTCACCAGGTTCCTCCTCTTCCTCTGCAAAAGGAAAATAAAACATAATCCCAGAGGCCGCCACAGCACCAGCAATAAGCATCCTGAGAGGAGACGCCAACCTCTTCCACGACACCCTCAGCCTCCCGAAGGCCGTGGCGTTCTGCTCGCCCGCTCCGCGCCGATTCCGGAGTCCGAGGCTGCAGTGATAGTTATTCACAGCACCTAAGAGACCAAGAAACACAACATTACCACTGCGCTTCTGCCAAACCGCCACACCATCAACTCCTATCTTCTGTCTTCATTCACA
This sequence comes from Chroicocephalus ridibundus, assembly GCF_963924245.1. NCBI lineage: Eukaryota > Metazoa > Chordata > Aves > Charadriiformes > Laridae > Chroicocephalus > Chroicocephalus ridibundus. Next base: position 4,800 of record NW_026961331.1, read on the forward strand.
TGAAAAAAAAAGTACCCAATTGTATTCACAGAGGCGCCAGTCACATCTTCCCTCTAATGCCACATGCCGAGCCACCTCCGTACAGCGCTCCTCTCGGCTCCCCTACGTCACCCTGCACATCTCATCTCTCGGCATCTAAAAAGAGAAAAAAAAAATCCAACATTACCCCGATGCAGAGCGATAGCTTAATTCCAAAGGTCTTGTTTCTACTTCGGAACACTGTTCAATTAGATCCAACTACAGCCTGCCATCAAAAAAAAAAAAAACCACAGAAAAAGCCCACAAACATTACACCCCACACAAAGCAGCCTGAACATCTTTGAGATACTGTGTCCTTCACTGACTGTGAACAGCCTCTCCGACTTGGCTCTGCTTATGCCAACACCCACTAATAAAACACCCCCGCACCCAACCTACTGAGAGCAAATTAATTCCAGATGACTACCCAACCTTTGCCTCGGTCTCCACAGATCCACATATTAACTGTAGACTCTCGTCACTATTCTGCCTGCCCTGGACTCTACACACCCGGGCAGGGGGGCTCCGAGCCAGACACACACACAAGCACAGACCAACACTACACAAAACGCTAAAGACAACGCACCTCAAGGATGAGAGAAAACTCTCAGCAAGAAGGATGACACCCAGACGGAAGTCACCGTCGGGCAAGACGACCTGGAGACCGTGGTGGTGATGTGAAGAGGCTCTATGGAAGCCCCTGAAACAGAGTGTAGGACATCATCGTCTGTGCTAAGAAGGGACTGTCAAGACTGATAAGATGTATGCGGGGGAAGCCTGGCTTCAAGACCTAAGAACGTAATGACATAGGGAAGAAGTCCCAGTTGTAGACGCGGGCCATCCGGAAACTTCCAAGACGCAAGACCGATGCAAGCTTTAAGCTTCTAACGCAAGACGACCAGCAGCCGAATGGTGCTATGCCCACGGGTGCAGGTGTTCGAGACCCTAGGGATGGCGCCTGAGGCGCCATGCCGTGCTCCTGGAGCTTAAAGACGACCTCGAGACCCGAGAAAGGTCTAAGACACAGAACACGGACCACACGAAAGACAACAACACACACAGGCTGGAACCACCCTGCCCGGGAATGCCGAACAGTAAGCCGCGTCCCTTACGTGCCTAAAGGAGACTGCCCTCCAGGACAAACCTCTCCCCTACGCCAACTTCAAAGACACCTTTTTGCAATTCTCAACCTCGTCCCCTCTCGAGCGCCAGTCTCTCAACTTAGCTTTTGGAGGGCCAGGGGTCCGAATCCATCCTTGAGGCACTCCACAGAAAACAGCCATCCAGTACGTTCCTGTGGTCACCAGCTTCCTCCTCTTCCTCTGCAAAAGGAAAAGAAAAAAAAAAGTTATCCCAAAAGCAGCCACAGCACCAGCAATAAGCATCCTGAGAGGAGATGCCAACCTCTTCCACAACACCCTCAGCCTCATGAACGCCGAGGCATTCTGCTCGCCCGCTCAGCGCCAATTCCAGAGTCTGACGCTGCGGCAACAGTTATTCATGGCACCTAAGATACCAAGAAACACAGCATTACCACTGCGCTACTGCCAAACCACCAGTCCCGTGCTCCTCCTCGATACTATCTGGCTCGCCTCAAATGCGAGAGCCTAGAGCACACCAGGCTCCGACGACACCCGAACCCATCTGCAAACCCTATCCAAGAAGGACTCATGAACCCGGCTACCTTTTCTAGCCCTCCCCCAGTGCCAAAACTTTAGAAACCCCTTCTCTTCTCCTCAACCGTCAGGGAAGGAGCCTCACTTCTTCCTGACAGCTCCCATCCTGTATTTGCAACCCTGAACCCCCTACGCCGGCTGCTTCTCAGGAGCAGCTCTTCTGAGCTGTGCCCTGCGTTTGGCAGGCACCTCCTATCTTCTGTCTTCCCACAGACTCTGGGCTCTGCATCAGACCCACAAAACAAATAATGTCCTGACACAATCTATGAGGGGCCTGCTGCCCGCTGCAAAAACTCTAGGGACACCGTGGCACTCCATGGGCAACGGGGAAAGGTGATGAGCCATGCCATACCCTGAATGACGCTATGCCTTACATCCCTGCTGCTTTCTTGAGAAATGCTAGTGCCATATATGCAGATGCATACAAAACGCTCACCCTAACCCCCATAAGATAATCTCATCATCAACCCAATTAAGAGAAACAATATCAGCAATTTACACAGCATACTGCAAAACTGGTGAAAAACCCACAGTTCTATCTTCAATAAAGTCAGAAATTCTAGGAAAATGCAGTGCTCCTAGAACGAAGAAAAGCATACTATTAAACCATCTGGGCACCCCCTAAACACTCATCACAAAGTTATGACCCGAAAAAAAAAGGAGCATAGCAGTCAACTTTCTACCATACAGGCAGCTGGATGTTTACTGCTCCCGAAGGTCTCAGCTCAGCCTTCTCACCTCTGCCTCCCTAAATGCCGAAACACGCCTGCCCAAACAGCTGAGCCTGTCCCAAAGCTGCAGCAAAGCGAGGGACCAGCAGAGCACCCACCCCACGGGGCCCAGCAGCAGAACGAGCTCCTGAGCCCGGGCTGGGGCTCATGTACCCCGGGCCCCGCCCACCGCCCTCAGGCCCCGCCCACCGCCCTTCCCACAATCCCCTGGGAAAGGGGCAGGGCCAACCCCCAGAAGACGTGAAGGCGGGCGGCAGCGGGAGCAGCAGCTTCGCTTCTCCTGCCTTAAGTTCCCAGCAGGCAAAGCACCTCCCCTTTTTATTTCCATTTGGGACCAACCTCTGGTGATTCTCTTACCGCTTTTGTGTGATTTCTGTCCAGTTGTTGCTGTGGAGAAGAGAGCTCTGCAGGGGTTGCATTATGTTTGCGATCTTCAGATATTTTTGTGGTTAACTGATAATCGTGTTTTATCGTTTTGGAAGAGTGTTGGAAGCATATGATTTCCAGAAGACTTATGAGCATTTACGGGCTCCTGGAGGACTAAAGTGCCATAGAGACGCGCGTCGGAGGACTGAGGGGGCACTTCCGGGGTCCTGGAGGACCGAAGTGCCACGGAGACGCGCGTCGGAGGACTGAGGGGGCACTTCCGGGGTCCTGGAGGACCGAAGTGCCACGGAGACGCGCGTCGGAGGACTGAGGGGGCACTTCCGGAAACGTGGAGGACCGAAGTGCCATGGAGACGCGCGTCGGAGGACTGAGGGGGCACTTCCGGGGTCTTGGAGGACCGAAGTGCCATTGAGACGCGCGTCGCAGGACTGAGGGGGCACTTCCGGGGTCGTGGAGGACCGAAGTGCCACGGAGACGCGCGTCGGAGGACTGAGGGGGCACTTCCGGGCTCCTGGAGGACCGAAGTGCCATGGAGACGCGCGTCGGAGGACTGAGGGGGCACTTCCGGGGTCGTGGAGAACCGAAGTGCCACGGAGACGCGCGTCGGAGGGCTGAGGGGGCACTTCCGGGGTCCTGGAGGACCGCGGGGTCACGTAGATGGAAACCCGGAAAACTGCCGGGCACTGACGGGGCCGTGGTAACGTGTAAGGGCCGATGCGGAGGGGCCGATGGCCGCTCTGGAGGCCGGGCGGGCGGCACCGATGCCGCTCCAGGTGGCGCGGAGCTCGCCAGAGTCCCGGCGGTCCTGGTTCGCCCTCCGGCCGCCGCTCTCTTGAGGCTGCGGCCGGACGGGCCTCCGCGAAGCCGCGCCTGCATACGAGCTGCGGAATCACAGAACCCTTAGAGACAGAGGTTTTTATTTTGAACTTTTACATACATAATTTATATATATGTACATTTCTCATTCCCTATTTCAACGCCTCCTGCCCATAGTTACAGGTTTTCACATTTTTTAATGCATCCCAAGAATTTTCAGACATTCTGGGGCCGCGACCCACTTCTTTTGGGGGGGCAACTCCACATAACCCCTCCCCCCATCTCCCACTCACCTGCTCCTCTGCTGCATCATCGCTGCCCCAGTGACATCGGGGTGCCCCAAATGACACCATCACCCCCAAGACACACACACACAGACACCCTTCTATTCACCCCAAAAAAAGGCTTAAAACGCCCAGACCCAGGGCTGGCCCCTTCTCCTCAGGGGGGCTCCGCCACCGGCTGCAAACCTGGGCTGGGGCATCTCTCGAGCAGCACGAGACGCCTACGACGAGGCACCTGGAAAACAAAAATCCCCAATTATAGCTCAGCATCCCAAAAAAACAGCACAGAAGAGAGCAGAGGAATTCCGTCAGACGGAGGGACGGGACAGGAGCTGGGGAAACAGCTCAGCTTGAAATACAGCACAGCCTTCAAAAGCCAGCGCCATCTGAACTCTTAAAAGTCAGGATTAAGACTAATCAGTGCCATTTTGAACACGTTCTTAGCGTAAGGGCGAACCCTCCGGCTGGTGCTGGGAAACACCTGGCCCTTTCCCTTTCACTGAGAAGGTGTGCATGAAGTTTACATCCACCCAGTGAAAATACTTACCCTGTGAAAGTACTTGGCTTTCCTTCGGCGCTAATTTAACTTGCACAGCTGTGAACGGATACTATTAAACTATCCGTCTCCAAAATACACAGCTATGATTTGACCACGGGGGGTTTTTTGTGTGCTACACGAGGAGGAGGAGGGACATCGGGGCAGCGGCGCTGCCCGAGAGAGACACTACTGGCTGCCGGGAAAAGGCGGCACTGAAAGCCAGACAGAAGTAAAGTACTTCAGAGCACTCTGCCAAAAAAACGGGGGGAAAACCGCGTAACATTCAGTTGTCTCTCCTTTTAAACATTTCGAACAAATACCTAACTGCCCAGGGACACCTCATAAATTGTACGCTACAGCCGTTTAGGTGGCTGCAGTTTAAACTACGCAAGTCAGTTTGTCGATTATACAACTCTCACTTTTTTTTTTTTAGCTTCATTTAACATAGAAAAATCAGTGAGAGAAAAAACTCCTCCAAATGGTTTTACTTCTGGGGGCGGGGAATCAAATCGCCGGCGCCACGATCCGTAGGGCTACCAAAAAGGACCGGCAGATTCGCGAATGCTTTTGGCTGTGCTGAAGGCGCAGAGGAACGCGTTTTTATGGTATCTCGACTGTTCCAACCGAGAACCCAAAGGCCGGCGATGCCAGCAACTGGGGGGAGACGCGCGGCACTTGGGCCTGCGGAAGGAAATGAACTTCCTCCCGAGGTTACAGAAAAAGGACATTGTTGAAGCCGTAACTCACCAAAACCACAACCAAAACCACAGGATTCGCTGTCACGAGTTAAACGCTGCTGATGCTTCACGGCAAAGCCTGGAGAACGCAGAGAGGCGATGCCCGTTTGTCCCGTTTTGTCCATGTCTCCTCTTTGACCTCAATCGCCTTTAGGACAGATGCCAGTATCTCAGTGAGGTTTTCGAGTACCGCTGTGAAATATTTTAAAGACTTATTGACTGAGAAAGCATAAAGTTTTTATCGTGAAAGCAAAGCCTGCTTCTTCTGGACATGTGAACTCTTACAAACAGTTCCTTCCCTCTTCTAGTACAGAATTATTTTCACAGTATCGTTTGACAGTGAGCACCCAGAAAGAGAAGAATATGCTTTCAGGAAGAGAAAAATAAATGGAGGGAAGTAAGCTTTGCAGAGGCGTAACGTGCTCCAGGACAGACTTTATTTTGTTTTTAGGATTGTGAGGGACGGACTGTAAATTCCCTGCCGAGGGGCAGGAGCCCCTCCAAGCCTTCGGTGGAACGCCTCAAACACTCGCAAGGAAATAAATAACGCAGGCCTGGCCTTCAAACAGCTGATGAGGCTCACACTTCTGGCGGCTGAAAGTGTGGGAGAACTGTCTTGTGAAGACAGGTCGGTTCTGCCACTCGTGCCGTGAGCTCGCTCGTTCTCAGTTCTCGAGGCCGTTGTGTCCCATGAGTGACCTTTGCTTCATTATCCGCGAAACGCACGTGAAAGCGCACGCCCTGCATGTGCTAATGAAGATTACAGAGATCACGCTAAACATGTGTGACCATGGCACTCGTCTCTCCACCCAAATCATGGCACACGTCACCGGGGAGAAGGGAGAAACCTGAGCTGAGCCCGTCCTCAGCAAGGAGGGCGGACCGTGCTGATTCAGCAAACGTAAAAGGGGAAAACAAGTGCCCCGAGGGAACAAAAAAGAAACAAAAGAAATAGATAGTGCCTGGGAAGATTCTTCCCAAGAAAGAAGAAGATTATGCCTGGGAAGAATCCCTGAAAAAGACGCTGGAACCAGGACCCGCGATCTCTTTATCTCTGTCTTTTTCTCTGTCTTTTCCTCTCTCTGTCCCTCAGTTTCTCTTTTCTCTTGGAATTGTTAAGTAACAGTTAGAGCTGTGAAGTGATGACCTTAAGTACGACCTTAAGCACCGCTTGCCGTAAGTTGTCCTACACCTGGTGTTAACTAACACAATGTACACCCCAACACCTGCCATAATTTTTTATATACCTAACCAATTATCGTGGGCTTGTTAAGATCTATACTAACCATTTTGGTAAGCTAATAAATGTTTCTGTATGGACCTTGAGATTTATCTCACCTTAGTCCGTGCCGCTGAGAATTTACAAATCTGAAGTCACTTACCCTCCCCTCTTTCCTGACAGCGGGAAGCGACAAGGATTTTGTTAAAATATTTCACAGAAAAACTATAGGAGGAGTGCTGGCACATCCTTCCCGTTAACTTCAGAGTCCACACTACAAGTACCTCAGGAAAAAAGCAGACGCGCATCGCAGACGCACCTCGTACTCGCAGAGCACTCCGGATTCTTTCCGTCTGTCCTGTACCATCACGGCAGAAGGAAGGGCGACCACGGAGAAACGCTGGCAGCTGGCATTCTGCCAAGACAGGAAAAAAACTTCTGGCATAAAGCTAGGTGGCAATCTAAAGCGTCCTTCTTTCGTGAAGGTCTGTGAAGACTGCAGCCAACGGAGGCTCCTGACGAGTGGGACACGGCCCCAAAGCCTGGGACTCACCGCAGCTCCTGCTTTCAGCGCTGCCCACAGAATTTTCCAGTTCAGGTGCCTCTCTCTTTCTCTGTCCCTTCCTCTTCTGCAGCGCTGGTCACTTGACCATCCTCCACCTAAGAGAACACAGCGGTGTCTTACAGCTCTTGCGATATGAAGCTTCCCAGATGTGCAGCCTTGCACGCACACAACCCTTCCCCATGGCCATACCGTGATTTTGGATACGCGTACGGACCCTGCGGTACATATCAGCAATCTGGTCTGCTGAGGACAACTCAGAGGGGACCCTTCCTCACCCAGAAATGCTTGGCTGTCTCTTCCCTGCCGCAGGAAGCACCTTCTGGCTCAATCACCTTGATGTTGTTCTCTGGCTGTTTCACGTTTTTCAAGCATCTTAAGCTTCACCCACAGCAGCTCCTGTTCAAAGCCAGTAAACGTCCACCAGTCCCAGGTCGCCCACACCAGGAGGGAGAACGGGGCTGAACGGAGACAGCCCAGGCAAGTCTGTGGCAAAGGCAACCCACGACAACCCCGGGGAGGAGCGGACAACCGCGGCCTCCGGGAGAGAAAGAGAAGGGGCAGCAGTTCCCCGACCACTCGCCCCAGCGGGAGCCCCCTCTGCAGCAGGAGCTCCTGGAGACGCTGCTTTCCCCACCCGGATGCTCCTGGCACCTGCATCGAGAGGCGACCAAGCGCAGCCAGGGGCGGCCGCCGCTGTCGGGAACAGGCCGGGGGGAGGACATCTGCCGGCAGTGCCTCGGCTGGAGAGGAGGGCCGGGGCCCGTCTCCTCGCAAAGGAACAGGGAGTGGGAGGGCTGCGGGCCCGGGAGCGGGGGGACGCCGGCCTGGGAGCAGGGGGGGGCCGGCACGGGAGCCCGGGGACGCGGGGGGAGAACCGTCCCGATGCGGGGGGACGCGAGGGGGGAAGGGAGGGGGGGTCCGAGCCAGAGGACGCTGGGGGGGGGGGCCGGGGCCAGGGCCGGACTGGGAGCTCGGGGACGGGACGCGGGGGGGGAACCGTCCCTAGAGCGGGGGGGTCCGAGCCGGAGGATGAGGGGGGGTCCGAACCGGAGGACGGGGGGGGCGGGGCCGGGGCCGGCCTGGAAGCCCGGGGACACGGGGGGGGACGCGGGGGGGGGGGGGGAACCGTCCCGGGAGCAGGGGGGGGTCCGTCCCGGGAGCGGGGGCCGCCTACCATCCTCCCGCCCGACAGAAACGCGGCCGGTCGACGCCGCTCCCCACGTGACCGCACGGAAGTAACGTACCAGAAAATGCTTCGCGGGCTGGCGTGGCAGCGCCACGTCGGTGCCGGTGGCGCCGAGGCTGACGGCCGCCGCAAAGTCCGCAGCCCCACGGGCTGTGGGGCCACGCGAGCGGCTGCCAAAGAGCTTTCCAACGAGGCACGGCTTTCCCTCCTGGCTCTTCGGGCGTGGGAGCTGTGGCCAGAGCCGCGGCCCTACCGGAAATTGCTTCGCGGGCTGGCGCGGCGGCGCCACGTGGGCGCCTGTGGCGCCGAGGCTGACGGCCGCCGCAAAGCCCGCAGCCCCACGGGCTGTGGGGCTACGCGAGCGGCTGCCAAAGAGCTTTCCAACGAGGCACGGCTTTCCCTCCTGGCTCTTCGGGCATGGGAGCTGTGGCCAGAGCCGCGGCCCAACCGGAAAATGCTTCGCAGGCTGGCGCGGCGGTGCCAGATGGGCGCCGGTGGCGCCGAGGCTGACGGCCGCCGCAAAGCCCGCAGCCCCACGGGCTGTGGGGCTACGCGAGCGGCTGCCAAAGTGCTTTCCAACGAGGCACGGCTTTCCCTCCTGGCTCTTCGGGCGTGGGAGCTGTGGCCAGAGCCTCGGCCCTACCAGAAAATGCTTCGCGGGCTGGCGCGGCGGCGCCACTTGGGCGCCGGTGGGGCCGAGGCTGAGGGCCGCCGCAAAGCCCGCAGCCCCACGGGCTGTGGGGCCACGCGAGCGGCTGCCAAAGAGCTTTCCAACGAGGCACGGCTTTCCCTCCTGGCTCTTCGGGCGTGGGAGCTGTGGCCAGAGCCGCGGCCCTACAGGAAAGTGCTTCACAGGCTGTCACGGCGGCACCACGTGGGCGCCGGTCGCGCCGAGGCTGATGGCCGCCGCTAAGCCCGCAGCCCCACGGGCTGTGGGGCCACGCGAGTGGCTGCCAAAGAGCTTTCCAACGAGGCACGGCTTTCCCTCCTGGCTCTTCGGGCGTGGGAGCTGTCGCCAGAGCCGCGGCCCTACCGAAAAATGCTTCGCAGGCTGGCGCGGCGGCCCCACGTGGGCGCCGGTGGCGCCGAGGCTGATGGCCGCCGCAATGCCCGCAGCCCCACGGGCTGTGGGGCCACGCGAGCGGCTGCCAAAGAGGTTTCCAACGAGGCACGGCTTTCCCTCCTGGCTCTTCGGGCGTGGGAGCTGTCGCCAGAGCCGCGGCCCAACCGGAAAATGCTTCGCAGGATGGCACGTCGGTGCCACGTTGGCGCCGGTGGCGCCGAGGCTGACGGCCGCCGCAAAGCCCGCAGCCCCACGGGCTGTGGGGCCACGCGAGCGGCTGCCAAAGAGCTTTCCAACGAGGCACGGCTTTCCTTCCTGGCTCTTCGGGCGTGGGAGCTGTGGCCAGAGCCGCGGCCCTACCGGAAAATGCTTCGCAGGCTGTCGCGGCGGCGCCAGGTGGGCGCCGGTGGCGCCGAGGCTGACGGCCGCCGCAAAGCCCGCAGCCCCACGGGCTGTGGGGCCACGCAAGCGGCTGCCAAAGGGCTTTCCAACGAGGCACGGCTTTCCCTCCTGGCTCTTCGGGCGTGGGAGCTGTGGCCAGAGCCGCGGCCCTACAGGAAAATGCTTCGCGGGCTGGCGCGGAGGCGCCAGGTGGGCGCCGGTGGCGCCGAGGCTGACGGCCGCCGCAAAGCCCGCAGCCCCACGGGCTGTGGGGCCACGCGAGCGGCTGCCAAAGGGCTTTCCAACGAGGCACGGCTTTCCCTCCTGGCTCTTCGGGCGTGGGAGCTGTGGCCAGAGCCGCGGCCCTACCGGAAAATGCTTCGCAGGCTGGCGCGGCGGCGCCACATGGGCACCAATGGCACCGAGGCTGACGGCCGCCGCAAAGCCCGCAGCCCCACGGGCTGTGGGGCCACGCGAGCGGCTGCCAAAGAGCTTTCCAACGAGGCACGGCTTTCCCTCCTGGCTCTTCGGGCGTGGGAGCTGTCGCCAGAGCCGCGGCCCTACCGGAAAATGCTTCGCAGGCTGGTGTGGCGGCGCCACGTGGGCGCCGGTGGCGCCGAGGCTGACGGCCGCCGCAAAGCCCGCAGCCCCACGGGCTGTGGGGCCACGCGAGCGGCTGCCAAAGAGCTTTCCAACGAGGCACGGCTTTCCCTCCTGGCTCTTCGGGCGTGGGAGCTGTGGCCAGAGCCGCGGCCCTACCGGAAAATGCTTCGCAGGATGGCGCGGCGGCGCCACGTGGGCGCCGGTGGCGCCGAGGCTGACGGCCGCCGCAAAGCCCGCAGCCCCACGGGCTGTGGGGCCACGCGAGCGGCTGCCAAAGAGCTTTCCAACGAGGCACGGCTTTCCCTCCTGGCTCTTCGGGCGTGGGAGCTGTGGCCAGAGCCGCGGCCCTACCGGAAAATGCTTCGCAGGCTGGCGCGGCGGCGCCACGTGGGCGCCGGTGGCGCCGAGGCTGACAGCCGCCGCAAAGCCCGCAGCCCCACGGGCTGTGGGACCACGTGAGCAGCTGCCAAAGAGCTTTCCAAGGAGGCACGGATTTCCCTCCTGGCTCTTCGGGCGTGGGAGCTGTCGCCAGAGCCGTGGCCCTACCGGAAAATGCTTCGCAGGCTGGCGCGGCGGCGCCAGGTGGGCGCCGGTGGCGCTGAGGCTGACGGCCGCCGCAAAGCCCGCAGCCCCACGGGCTGTGGGGCCACGCGAGCGGCTGCCAAAGAGCTTTCCAACGAGGCACGGCTTTCCCTCCTAGCTCTTCGGGCGTGGGAGCTGTGGCCAGAGTCGCGGCCCTACCAAAAAATGCTTCGCAGGCTGGCGCGGCGGTGCCAGGTGGGCACCGGTGGCACCGAGGCTGACGGCCGCCGCAAAGCCCGCAGCCCCACGGGCTGTGGGGCCACGCGAGCGGCTGCCAAAGAGGTTTCCAACGAGGCACGGCTTTCCCTCCTGGCTCTTCGGGCATGGGAGCTGTCGCCAGAGCCGCGGCCCAACCGGAAAATGCTTCGCAGGCTGGCGCGTCGGTGCCACGTTGGCGCCGGTGGCGCCGAGGCTGACGGCCGCCGCAAAGCCCGCAGCCCCACGGGCTGTGGGGCCACGCGAGCGGCTGCCAAAGAGCTTTCCAACGAGGCACGGCTTTCCTTCCTGGCTCTTCGGGCGTGGGAGCTGTGGCCAGAGCCGCGGCCCTACCGGAAAATGCTTCGCGGGCTGTCGCGGCGGCGCCAGGTGGGCGCCGGTGGCGCCGAGGCTGACGGCCGCCGCAAAGCCCGCAGCCCCACGGGCTGTGGGGCCACGCAAGCGGCTGCCAAAGGGCTTTCCAACGAGGCACGGCTTTCCCTCCTGGCTCTTCGGGCGTGGGAGCTGTGGCCAGAGCCGCGGCCCTACAGGAAAATGCTTCGCGGGCTGGCGCGGAGGCGCCAGGTGGGCGCCGGTGGCGCCGAGGCTGACGGCCGCCGCAAAGCCCGCAGCCCCACGGGCTGTGGGGCCACGCGAGCGGCTGCCAAAGGGCTTTCCAACGAGGCACGGCTTTCCCTCCTGGCTCTTCGGGCGTGGGAGCTGTGGCCAGAGCCGCGGCCCTACCGGAAAATGCTTCGCAGGCTGGCGCGGCGGCGCCACATGGGCACCAATGGCACCGAGGCTGACGGCCGCCGCAAAGCCCGCAGCCCCACGGGCTGTGGGGCCACGCGAGCGGCTGCCAAAGAGCTTTCCAACGAGGCACGGCTTTCCCTCCTGGCTCTTCGGGCGTGGGAGCTGTCGCCAGAGCCGCGGCCCTACCGGAAAATGCTTCGCAGGCTGGTGTGGCGGCGCCACGTGGGCGCCGGTGGCGCCGAGGCTGACGGCCGCCGCAAAGCCCGCAGCCCCACGGGCTGTGGGGCCACGCGAGCGGCTGCCAAAGAGCTTTCCAACGAGGCACGGCTTTCCCTCCTGGCTCTTCGGGCGTGGGAGCTGTGGCCAGAGCCGCGGCCCTACCGGAAAATGCTTCGCAGGCTGGCGCGGCGGCGCCACGTGGGCGCCGGTGGCGCCGAGGCTGACGGCCGCCGCAAAGCCCGCAGCCCCACGGGCTGTGGGGCCACGCGAGCGGCTGCCAAAGAGCTTTCCAAGGAGGCACGGCTTTCCCTCCTGGCTCTTCGGGCGTGGGAGCTGTGGCCAGAGCCGCGGCCCTACCGGAAAATGCTTCGCAGGCTGGCGCGGCGGCGCCAGGTGGGCGCCGGTGGCGCCGAGGCTGACGGCCGCCGCAAAGCCCGCAGCCCCACGGGCTGTGGGACCACGTGAGCAGCTGCCAAAGAGCTTTCCAAGGAGGCACGGCTTTCCCTCCTGGCTCTTCGGGCGTGGGAGCTGTCGCCAGAGCCGTGGCCCTACCGGAAAATGCTTCGCAGGCTGGCGCGGCGGCGCCAGGTGGGCGCCGGTGGCGCTGAGGCTGACGGCCGCCGCAAAGCCCGCAGCCCCACGGGCTGTGGGGCCACGCGAGCGGCTGCCAAAGAGGTTTCCAACGAGGCACGGCTTTCCCTCCTGGCTCTTCGGGCGTGGGAGCTGTCGCCAGAGCCGCGGCCCAACCGGAAAATGCTTCGCAGGCTGGCGCGTCGGTGCCACGTTGGCGCCGGTGGCGCCGAGGCTGACGGCCGCCGCAAAGCCCGCAGCCCCACGGGCTGTGGGGCCACGCGAGCGGCTGCCAAAGAGCTTTCCAACGAGGCACGGCTTTCCTTCCTGGCTCTTCGGGCGTGGGAGCTGTGGCCAGAGCCGCGGCCCTACCGGAAAATGCTTCGCGGGCTGTCGCGGCGGCGCCAGGTGGGCGCCGGTGGCGCCGAGGCTGACGGCCGCCGCAAAGCCCGCAGCCCCACGGGCTGTGGGGCCACGCGAGCGGCTGCCAAAGGGCTTTCCAACGAGGCACGGCTTTCCCTCCTGGCTCTTCGGGCGTGGGAGCTGTGGCCAGAGCCGCGGCCCTACCGGAAAATGCTTCGCAGGCTGGCGCGGCGGCGCCACATGGGCACCAATGGCACCGAGGCTGACGGCCGCCGCAAAGCCCGCAGCCCCACGGGCTGTGGGGCCACGCGAGCGGCTGCCAAAGAGCTTTCCAACGAGGCACGGCTTTCCCTCCTGGCTCTTCGGGCGTGGGAGCTGTCGCCAGAGCCGCGGCCCTACCGGAAAATGCTTCGCAGGCTGGTGTGGCGGCGCCACGTGGGCGCCGGTGGCGCCGAGGCTGACGGCCGCCGCAAAGCCCGCAGCCCCACGGGCTGTGGGGCCACGCGAGCGGCTGCCAAAGAGCTTTCCAACGAGGCACGGCTTTCCCTCCTGGCTCTTCGGGCGTGGGAGCTGTGGCCAGAGCCGCGGCCCTACCGGAAAATGCTTCGCAGGCTGGCGCGGCGGCGCCACGTGGGCGCCGGTGGCGCCGAGGCTGACGGCCGCCGCAAAGCCCGCAGCCCCACGGGCTGTGGGGCCACGCGAGCGGCTGCCAAAGAGCTTTCCAACGAGGCACGGCTTTCCCTCCTGGCTCTTCGGGCGTGGGAGCTGTGGCCAGAGCCGCGGCCCTACCGGAAAATGCTTCGCAGGCTGGCGCGGCGGCGCCACGTGGGCGCCGGTGGCGCCGAGGCTGACAGCCGCCGCAAAGCCCGCAGCCCCACGGGCTGTGGGACCACGTGAGCAGCTGCCAAAGAGCTTTCCAAGGAGGCACGGATTTCCCTCCTGGCTCTTCGGGCGTGGGAGCTGTCGCCAGAGCCGTGGCCCTACCGGAAAATGCTTCGCAGGCTGGCGCGGCGGCGCCAGGTGGGCGCCGGTGGCGCTGAGGCTGACGGCCGCCGCAAAGCCCGCAGCCCCACGGGCTGTGGGGCCACGCGAGCGGCTGCCAAAGAGCTTTCCAACGAGGCACGGCTTTCCCTCCTAGCTCTTCGGGCGTGGGAGCTGTGGCCAGAGTCGCGGCCCTACCAAAAAATGCTTCGCAGGCTGGCGCGGCGGTGCCAGGTGGGCACCGGTGGCACCGAGGCTGACGGCCGCCGCAAAGCCCGCAGCCCCACGGGCTGTGGGGCCACGCGAGCGGCTGCCAAAGAGGTTTCCAACGAGGCACGGCTTTCCCTCCTGGCTCTTCGGGCATGGGAGCTGTCGCCAGAGCCGCGGCCCAACCGGAAAATGCTTCGCAGGCTGGCGCGTCGGTGCCACGTTGGCGCCGGTGGCGCCGAGGCTGACGGCCGCCGCAAAGCCCGCAGCCCCACGGGCTGTGGGGCCACGCGAGCGGCTGCCAAAGAGCTTTCCAACGAGGCACGGCTTTCCTTCCTGGCTCTTCGGGCGTGGGAGCTGTGGCCAGAGCCGCGGCCCTACCGGAAAATGCTTCGCGGGCTGTCGCGGCGGCGCCAGGTGGGCGCCGGTGGCGCCGAGGCTGACGGCCGCCGCAAAGCCCGCAGCCCCACGGGCTGTGGGGCCACGCAAGCGGCTGCCAAAGGGCTTTCCAACGAGGCACGGCTTTCCCTCCTGGCTCTTCGGGCGTGGGAGCTGTGGCCAGAGCCGCGGCCCTACAGGAAAATGCTTCGCGGGCTGGCGCGGAGGCGCCAGGTGGGCGCCGGTGGCGCCGAGGCTGACGGCCGCCGCAAAGCCCGCAGCCCCACGGGCTGTGGGGCCACGCGAGCGGCTGCCAAAGGGCTTTCCAACGAGGCACGGCTTTCCCTCCTGGCTCTTCGGGCGTGGGAGCTGTGGCCAGAGCCGCGGCCCTACCGGAAAATGCTTCGCAGGCTGGCGCGGCGGCGCCACATGGGCACCAATGGCACCGAGGCTGACGGCCGCCGCAAAGCCCGCAGCCCCACGGGCTGTGGGGCCACGCGAGCGGCTGCCAAAGAGCTTTCCAACGAGGCACGGCTTTCCCTCCTGGCTCTTCGGGCGTGGGAGCTGTCGCCAGAGCCGCGGCCCTACCGGAAAATGCTTCGCAGGCTGGTGTGGCGGCGCCACGTGGGCGCCGGTGGCGCCGAGGCTGACGGCCGCCGCAAAGCCCGCAGCCCCACGGGCTGTGGGGCCACGCGAGCGGCTGCCAAAGAGCTTTCCAACGAGGCACGGCTTTCCCTCCTGGCTCTTCGGGCGTGGGAGCTGTGGCCAGAGCCGCGGCCCTACCGGAAAATGCTTCGCAGGCTGGCGCGGCGGCGCCACGTGGGCGCCGGTGGCGCCGAGGCTGACGGCCGCCGCAAAGCCCGCAGCCCCACGGGCTGTGGGGCCACGCGAGCGGCTGCCAAAGAGCTTTCCAAGGAGGCACGGCTTTCCCTCCTGGCTCTTCGGGCGTGGGAGCTGTGGCCAGAGCCGCGGCCCTACCGGAAAATGCTTCGCAGGCTGGCGCGGCGGCGCCACGTGGGCGCCGGTGGCGCCGAGGCTGACGGCCGCCGCAAAGCCCGCAGCCCCACGGGCTGTGGGGCCACGCGAGCGGCTGCCAAAGAGCTTTCCAACGAGGCACGGCTTTCCCTCCTAGCTCTTCGGGCGTGGGAGCTGTGGCCAGAGTCGCGGCCCTACCAAAAAATGCTTCGCAGGCTGGCGCGGCGGTGCCAGGTGGGCACCGGTGGCACCGAGGCTGACGGCCGCCGCAAAGCCCGCAGCCCCACGGGCTGTGGGGCCACGCGAGCGGCTGCCAAAGAGCTTTCCAACGAGGCACGGCTTTCCCTCCTGGCTCTTCAGGCGTGGGAGCTGTGGCCAGAGCCGCCGCCCTACCGGAAAATACTTCGCAGGCTGGCGCGGCGGCGCCACGTGGGCGTCGGTGGCGCCGAGGCTGACGGCAGCCGCAAAGCCCGCAGCCCCACGGGCTGTGGGGCCACGCGAGCGGCTGCCAAAGAGCTTTCCAACGAGGCACGGCTTTCCCTCCTGGCTCTTCGGGCGTGGGAGCTGTGGCCAGAGCCGCGGCCCTACCGGAAAATGCTTCGCAGGCTGGCGCGGCGGCGCCACGTGGGCGTCGGTGGCGCCGAGGCTGACGGCCGCCGCAAAGCCCGCAGCCCCACGGGCTGTGGGGCCACGCGAGCGGCTGCCAAAGAGCTTTCCAACGAGGCACGGCTTTCCCTCCTGGCTCTTCGGGCGTGGGAGCTGTCGCCAGAGCCGCGGCCCTACCGGAAAATGCTTCGCGGGCTGGCGCGGCGGCTCCACGTGTGCGCCGGTGGCGCCGAGGCTGACGACCGCCGCAAAGCCCGCAGCCCCACGGGCTGTGGGGCCACGCGAGCGGCTGCCAAAGAGCTTTCCAACGAGGCACGGCTTTCCCTCCTGGCTCTTCGGGCGTGGGAGCTGTGGCCAGAGCCGCGGCCCTACCGGAAAATGCTTCGCAGGCTGGCGCGGCGGCGCCACGTGGGCGCCGGTGGCGCCGAGGCTGACGGCCGCCGCAAAGCCCGCAGCCCCACGGGCTGTGGGGCCACGCGAGCGGCTGCCAAAGAGCTTTCCAACGAGGCACGGCTTTCCCTCCTGGCTCTTCGGGCGTGGGAGCTGTGGCCAGAGCCGCGGCCCTACCGGAAAATGCTTCGCAGGCTGGCGCGGCGGCGCCACGTGGGCGCCGGTGGCGACGAGGCTGACGGCCGCCGCAAAGCCCGCAGCCCCACGGGCTGTGGGGCCACGCGAGCGACTGCCAAAGAGCTTTCCAACGAGGCACGGCTTTCCCTCCTGGCTCTTCGGGCGTGGGAGCTGTGGCCAGAGTCGCGGCCCTACCAAAAAATGCTTCGCAGGCTGGCGCGGCGGTGCCAGGTGGGCGCCGGTGGCACCGAGGCTGACGGCCGCCGCAAAGCCCGCAGCCCCACGGGCTGTGGGGCCACGCGAGCGGCTGCCAAAGAGCTTTCCAACGAGGCACGGCTTTCCCTCCTGGCTCTTCGGGCGTGGGAGCTGTCGCCAGAGCCGCGGCCCTACCGGAAAATGCTTCGCAGGCTGGCGCGGCGGCGCCACGTGGGCGCCGGTGGCGCCGAGGCTGACGGCCGCCGCAAAGCCCGCAGCCCCACGGGCTGTGGGGCCACGCGAGCGGCTGCCAAAGAGCTTTCCAACGAGGCACGGCTTTCCCTCCTGGCTCTTCGGGCGTGGGAGCTGTCGCCAGAGCCGCGGCCCTACCGGAAAATGCTTCGCGGGCTGGCGCGGCGGCTCCACGTGTGCGCCGGTGGCGCCGAGGCTGACGACCGCCGCAAAGCCCGCAGCCCCACGGGCTGTGGGGCCACGCGAGCGGCTGCCAAAGAGCTTTCCAACGAGGCACGGCTTTCCCTCCTGGCTCTTCGGGCGTGGGAGCTGTGGCCAGAGCCGCGGCCCTACCAGAAAATGCTTCGCAGGCTGGCGCGGCGGCGCCACGTGGGCGCCGGTGGCGCCAAGGCTGACGGCCGCCGCAAAGCCCGCAGCCCCACGGGCTGTGGGGCCACGCGAGCGGCTGCCAAAGAGCTTTCCAACGAGGCACGGCTTTCCCTCCTGGCTCTTCGGGCGTGGGAGCTGTGGCCAGAGCCGCGGCCCTACCGGAAAATGCTTCGCAGGCTGGCGCGGCGGCGCCACGTGGGCGCCGGTGGCGCCGAGGCTGACGGCCGCCGCAAAGCCCGCAGCCCCACGGGCTGTGGGGCCACGCGAGCGGCTGCCAAAGAGCTTTCCAACGAGGCACGGCTTTCCCTCCTGGCTCTTCGGGCGTGGGAGCTGTGGCCAGAGCCGCGGCCCTACCGGAAAATGCTTCGCAGGCTGGCGCGGCGGCGCCACGTGGGCGCCGGTGGCGCCGAGGCTGATGGCCGCCGCAAAACCCGCAGCCCTACGGGATTTGGGGCCACGCGAGCGCTGCCAATAAGCTTTCCAACGAGGCACGGCTTTCCCTCCTGGCTCTTCGGGCGTGGGAGCTGTCGCCAGAGCCGCGGCCCTACCGGAAAATGCTTCACAGGCTGGCGCGGCGGCGCCACGTGGGCGCCGGTGGCGCCGAGGCTTACGACCGCCGCAAAGCCCGCAGCCCCACAGGCTGTGGGGCCACGCGAGCGGCTGCCAAAGAGCTTTCCAACGAGGCACGGCTTTCCCTCCTGGCTCTTCGGGCGTGGGAGCTGTCGGTAGAGCCGCGGCCCTACCGGAAAATGCTTCGCAGGCTGGCGCGGCGGCGCCAGGTGGGCGCCGGTGGCGCCGAGGCTGACGGCCGCCGCAAAGCCCGCAGCCCCACGGGCTGTGGGGCCACGCGAGCGGCTGCCAAAGAGCTTTCCAACGAGGCACGGCTTTCCCTCCTGGCTCTTCGGGTGTGGGAGCTGTGGCCAGAGCCGCGGCCCTACAGGAAAATGCTTCGCGGGCTGGCGCGGAGGCGCCAGGTGGGCGCCGGTGGCGCCGAGGCTGACGGCCGCCGCAAAACCCGCAGCCCCACGGGCTGTGGGGCCACGCGAGCGGCTGCCAAAGAGCTTTCCAACGAGGCACGGCTTTCCCTCCTGGCTCTTCGGGCGTAGGAGCTGTGGCCAGAGCCGCGGCCCTACCGGAAAATGCTTCGCAGGCTGGCGCGGCGGCGCCAGGTGGGCGCCGCTGGCGCCGAGGCTGAAGGCCGCCGCAAAGCCCGCAGCCCCACGGGCTGTGGGGCCACGCGAGTGGCTGCCAAAGAGCTTTCCAACGAGGCACGGCTTTCCCTCCTGGCTCTTCGGGCGTGGGAGCTGTGGCCAGAGCCGCGGCCCTACCGGAAAATGCTTCGCAGGCTGGCGCGGCGGCGCCAGGTGGGCGCCGGTGGCGCCGAGGCTGACGGCCGCCGCAAAGCCCGCAGCCCCACGGGTTGTGGGGCCACGCGAGCGGCTGCCAAAGAGCTTTCCAACGAGGCACGGATTTCCCTCGTGGCTCTTCGGGCGTGGGAGCTGTGGCCAGAGTCGCGGCCCTACCAAAAAATGCTTTGCAGGCTGGCGCGGCGGTGCCAGGTGGGCGCCGGTGGCACCGAGGCTGACGGCCGCCGCAAAGCCCGCAGCCCCACGGGCTGTGGGGCCACGCGAGCGGCTGCCAAAGAGCTTTCCAACGAGGCACGGCTTTCCCTCCTGGCTCTTCGGGCGTGGGAGCTGTGGCCAGAGCCGCGGCCCTACCGGAAAATGCTTCGCAGGCTGGCGCGGCGGCGCCACGTGGGCGTCGGTGGCGCCGAGGCTGACGGCCGCCGCAAAGCCCGCAGCCCCACGGGCTGTGGGGCCACGCGAGCGGCTGCCAAAGAGCTTTCCAACGAGGCACGGCTTTCCCTCCTGGCTCTTCGGGCGTGGGAGCTGTGGCCAGAGCCGCGGCCCTACCGGAAAATGCTTCGCAGGCTGGCGCGGCGGCGCCACGTGGGCGCCGGTGGCGCCGAGGCTGACGGCCGCCGCAAAGCCCGCAGCCCCACGGTCTGTGGGGCCACGCGAGCGGCTGCCAAAGAGCTTTCCAACGAGGCACGGCTTTCCCTCCTGGCTCTTCGGGTGTGGGAGCTGTGGCCAGAGCCGCGGCCCTACAGGAAAATTCTTCGCGGGCTGGCGCGGAGGCGCCAGGTGGGCGCCGGTGGCGCCGAGGCTGACGGCCGCCGCAAAGCCCGCAGCCCCACGGGCTGTGGGGCACCGCGAGCGGCTGCCAAAGAGCTTTCCAACGAGGCACGGCTTTCCCTCCTGGCTCTTCGGGCGTGGGAGCTGTGGCCAGAGCCGCGGCCCTACCGGAAAATGCTTCGCAGGCTGGCGCGGCGGCGCCAGGTGGGCGCCGGTGGCGCCGAGGCTGACGGCCGCCGCAAAGCCCGCAGCCCCATGGGCTGTGGGGCCATGCGAGCGGCTGCCAAAGAGCTTTCCAACAAGGCACGGCTTTCCCTCCTGGCTCTTCGGGCGTGGGAGCTGTGGCCAGAGCCGCGGCCCTACCGGAAAATGCTTCGCAGGCTGGCGCGGCGGCGCCAGATGGGCTCCCGTGGCGCCGAGGCTGACGGCCGCCGCAAAGCCGGCAGCCCCACAGGCTGTGGTGTCACGCGAGCGGCTGCCAAAGAGCTTTCCAACGAGGCACGGCATTCCCTCCTGGCTCTTCGGGCGTGGGAGCTGTCGCCAGAGCCGCGGCCCTACCGGAAAATGCTTCGCAGGCTGGGGCGGCGGCGCCACGTGGGCGCCGGTGGCGCCGAGTCTGACGGCCGCCGCAAAGCCCGCAGCCCCACGAGCTGTGGGGCCACGCGAGCGGCTGCCAAAGAGCTTTCCAACGAGGCACGGCTTTCCCTCCTGGCTCTTCGGGCGTGGGAGCTGTGGCCAGAGCCGCGGCCCTACCGGAAAATGCTTCGCAGGCTGGCGCGGCGGCGCCAGGTGGGCGCCGGTGGCGCCGAGGCTGACGGCCGCCGCAAAGCCCGCAGCCCCACGGGCTGTGGGGCCATGCGAGCAGCTGCCAAAGAGTTTTCCAACAAGGCACGGCTTTCCCTCCTGGCTCTTCGGGCGTGGGAGCTGTGGCCAGAGCCGCGGCCCTACCGGAAAATGCTTCGCAGGCTGGTGCAGCGGCGCCAGATGGGCTCCGGTGGCGCTGAGGCTGACGGCCGCCGCAAAGCCCGCAGCTCCACGGGCTGTGGGGCCACGCGAGCGGCTGCCAAAGAGCTTTCCAACGAGGCACGGCTTTCCCTCCTGGCTCTTCGGGCGTGGCAGCTGTCGCCAGAGCCGCGGCCCTACCGGAAAATGCTTCGCGGGCTGGCGCGGTGGCGCCGAGGCTGACGACCGCCGCATAGCCCGCAGCCCCACAGGCTGTGGGGCCACGCGAGCGGCTGCCAAAGAGCTTTCCAACGAGGCACGGCTTTCCCTCCTGGCTCTTCGGGCGTGGGAGCTGTGGCCAGAGCCGCGGCCCTACCGGAAAATGCTTCGCAGGCTGGCGCGGCGGCGCCACGTGGGCGCCGGTGGCGCCGAAGCTGACGGCCGCCGCAAAGCCCGCAGCCCCACGGGCTGTGGGGCCACGCGAGCGGCTGCCAAAGAGCTTTCCAACGAGGCACGGCTTTCCCTCCTGGCTCTTCGGGCGTGGGAGCTGTGGCCAGAGCCGCGGCCCTACCGGAAAATGCTTCGCAGGCTGGCGCGGCGGCGCCAGGTGGGCGCCGCTGGCGCCGAGGCTGAAGGCCGCCGCAAAGCCCGCAGCCCCACGGGCTGTGGGGCCACGCGAGCGGCTGCCAAAGAGCTTTCCAACGAGGCACGGCTTTCCCTCCTGGCTCTTCGGGCGTGGCAGCTGTCGCCAGAGCCGCGGCCCTACCGGAAAATGCTTCGCAGTCTGGCGCGGCGGCGCCAGGTGGGCGCCGGTGGCGCCGAGGCTGACGGCCGCCGCAAAGCCCGCAGCCCCACGGGTTGTGGGGCCACACGAGCGGCTGCCAAAGAGCTTTCCAACGAGGCACGGCTTTCCCTCCTGGCTCTTCGGGCGTGGGAGCTGTGGCCAGAGCCGCGGCCCTACCGGAAAATGCTTCGCAGGCTGGCGCGGCGGCGCCACGTGGGCGCCGGTGGCGCCGAGGCTGACGGCCGCCGCAAAGCCCGCAGCCCCACGGGCTGTGGGGCCACGCGAGCGGCTGCCAAAGAGTTTTCCAACGAGGCACGGCTTTCCCTCCTGGCTCTTCGGGTGTGGGAGCTGTGGCCAGAGCCGCGGCCCTACAGGAAAATGCTTCGCGGGCTGGCGCGGAGGCGCCAGGTGGGCGCCGGTGGCGCCGAGGCTGACGGCCGCCGCAAAGCCCGCAGCCCCACGGGCTGTGGGGCACCGCGAGCGGCTGCCAAAGAGCTTTCCAACGAGGCACGGCTTTCCCTCCTGGCTCTTCGGGCGTGGGAGCTGTGGCCAGAGCCTCGGCCCTACCAGAAAATGCTTCGCAGGCTGTCGCGGCAGCACTACGGGGGCGCCGGTGGCGCCGAGGCTGACGGCCGCCGCAAAGCCCACAAGCCCACGGGCTGTGGGGCCACGCGAGCGGCTGCCAAAGAGCTTTCCAACGAGGCACGGCTTTCCCTCCTGGCTCTTCGGGCGTGGGAGCTGTGGCCACAGCCGCGGCCCTACCGGAAAATGCTTCGCAGGCTGGCGCGGCGGCTCCAGGTGGGCGCCGGTGGCGCCGAGGCTGACGGCCGCCGCAAAGCCCGCAGCCCCACGGGCTGTGGGGCCATGCGAGCGGCTGCCAAAGAGCTTTCCAACAAGGCACGGCTTTCCCTCCTGGCTCTTCGGGCGTGGGAGCTGTGGCCAGAGCCGCGGCCCTACCGGAAAATGCTTCGCAGGCTGGTGCGGCGGCGCCAGATGGGCTCCGGTGGCGCTGAGACTGACGGCCGCCGCAAAGCCGGCCTCCCCACAGGCTGTTGGGCCACGCGAGCGGCTGCCAAAGAGCTTTCCAACGAGGCACGGCTTTCCCTCCTGGCTCTTCGGGCGTGGGAGCTATTGCCAGAGCCGCGGCCCTACCGAAAAATGCTTCGCGGGCTGGCGCGGCGGCGCCACGTGTGCGCTGGTGGCGCCGAGGCTGACGGCCGCCACAAAGCCCGCAGCCCCACGGGCTGTGGGGCCACGCGAGCGGCTGCCAAAGAGCTTTCCAACGAGGCACGGCTTTCCCTCCTGACTCTTCGGGCGTGGGAGCTGTGGCCAGAGCCGCGGCCCTACCGGAAAATGCTTCGCAGGCTGGCGCGGCGGCGCCACGTGGCCGTCGGTGGCGCCGAGGCTGACGGCCGCCGCAAAGCCCGCAGCCCCACGGGCTGTGGGGCCACGCGAGCGGCTGCCAAAGAGCTTTCCAACGAGGCACGGCTTTCCCTCCTGGCTCTTCGGGCGTGGGAGCTGTGGCCAGAGCCGCGGCCCTACCGGAAAATGCTTCGCAGGCTGGCGCGGCGGCGCCAGGTGGGCGCCGCTGGCGCCGAGGCTGAAGGCCGCCGCAAAGCCCGCAGCCCCACGGGCTGTGGGGCCACGCGAGCGGCTGCCAAAGAGCTTTCCAACGAGGCACGGCTTTCCCTCCTGGCTCTTCGGGCGTGGCAGCTGTCGCCAGAGCCGCGGCCCTACCGGAAAATGCTTCGCAGTCTGGCGCGGCGGCGCCAGGTGGGCGCCGGTGGCGCCGAGGCTGACGGCCGCCGCAAAGCCCGCAGCCCCACGGGTTGTGGGGCCACGCGAGCGGCTGCCAAAGAGCTTTCCAACGAGGCACGGCTTTCCCTCCTGGCTCTTCGGGCGTGGGAGCTGTGGCCAGAGCCGCGGCCCTACCGGAAAATGCTTCGCAGGCTGGCGCGGCGGCGCCACGTGGGCGTCGGTGGCGCCGAGGCTGACGGCCGCCGCAAAGCCCGCAGCCCCACGGGCTGTGGGGCCACGCGAGCGGCTGCCAAAGAGCTTTCCAACGAGGCACGGCTTTCCCTCCTGGCTCTTCGGGCGTGGGAGCTGTGGCCAGAGCCGCGGCCCTACCGGAAAATGCTTCGCAGGCTGGCGCGGCAGCGCCACGTGGGCGCCGGTGGCGCCGAGGCTGACGGCCGCCGCAAAGCCCGCAGCCCCACGGGCTGTGGGGCCACGCGAGCGGCTGCCAAAGAGCTTTCCAACGAGGCACGGCTTTCCCTCCTGGCTCTTCGGGCGTGGCAGCTGTCGCCAGAGCCGCGGCCCTACCGGAAAATGCTTCGCGGGCTGGCGCGGCGGCTCCACGTGGGCGCCGGTGGCGCCGAGGCTGACGACCGCCGCAAAGCCCGCAGCCCCACGGGCTGTGGGGCCACGCGAGCGGCTGCCAAAGAGCTTTCCAACGAGGCACGGCTTTCCCTCCTGGCTCTTCGGGCGTGGGAGCTGTGGCCAGAGCCGCGGCCCTACCGGAAAATGCTTCGCAGGCTGGCGCGGCGGCGCCAGGTGGGCGCCGGTGGCGCCGAGGCTGACGGCCGCCGCAAAGCCCGCAGCCCCACGGGCTGTGGGGCCACGCGAGCGGCTGCCAAAGAGCTTTCCAACGAGGCACGGCTTTCCCTCCTGGCTCTTCGGGTGTGGGAGCTGTGGCCAGAGCCGCGGCCCTACAGGAAAATGCTTCGCGGGCTGTCGCGGAGGCGCCAGGTGGGCGCCGGTGGCGCCGAGGCTGACGGCCGCCGCAAAGCCCGCAGCCCCACGGGCTGTGGGGCACCGCGAGCGGCTGCCAAAGAGCTTTCCAACGAGGCACGGCTTTCCCTCCTGGCTCTTCGGGCGTGGGAGCTGTGGCCAGAGCCGCGGCCCTACCAGAAAATGCTTCGCGGGCTGGCGCGGCGGCTCCACGTGTGCGCCGGTGACGCCGAGGCTGACGGCCCCCGCAAAGCCCGCAGCCCCACGGGCTGTGGGGCCACGCGAGCGGCTGCCAAAGAGCTTTCCAACGAGGCACGGCTTTCCCTCCTGGCTCTTCGGGCGTGGGAGCTGTGGCCAGAGCCGCGGCCCTAGCGGAAAATGCTTCGCAGGCTGGCGCGGCGGCTCCAGGTGGGCGCCGGTGGCGCCGAGGCTGACGGCCGCCGCAAAGCCCGCAGCCCCACGGGCTGTGGGGCCATGCGAGCGGCTGCCAAAGAGCTTTCCAACAAGGCACGGCTTTCCCTCCTGGCTCTTCGGGCGTGGGAGCTGTGGCCAGAGCTGCGGCCCTACCGGAAAATGCTTCGCAGGCTGGTGCGGCGGCGCCAGATGGGCTCCGGTGGTGCTGAGACTGACGGCCGCCGCAAAGCCGGCCTCCCCACAGGCTGTGGGGCCACGCGAGCGGCTGCCAAAGAGCTTTCCAACGAGGCACGGCTTTCCCTCCTGGCTCTTCGGGCGTGGGAGCTGTCGCCAGAGCCGCGGCCCTACCGAAAAATGCTTCGCGGGCTGGCGCGGCGGCGCCACGTGTGCGCTGGTGGCGCCGAGGCTGACGGCCGCCACAAAGCCCGCAGCCCCACGGGCTGTGGGGCCACGCGAGCGGCTGCCAAAGAGCTTTCCAACGAGGCACGGCTTTCCCTCCTGGCTCTTCGGGCGTGGGAGCTGTGGCCAGAGCCGCGGCCCTACCGGAAAATGCTTCGCAGGCTGGCGCGGCGGCTCCAGGTGGGCGCCGGTGGCGCCGAGGCTGACGGCCGCCGCAAAGCCCGCAGCCCCACGGGCTGTGGGGCCATGCGAGCGGCTGCCAAAGAGCTTTCCAACAAGGCACGGCTTTCCCTCCTGGCTCTTCGGGCGTGGGAGCTGTGGCCAGAGCCGCGGCCCTACCGGAAAATGCTTCGCAGGCTGGTGCGGCGGCGCCAGATGGGCTCCGGTGTCGCTGAGACTGACGGCCGCCGCAAAGCGACCCTCCCCACAGGCTGTGGGGCCACGCGAGCGGCTGCCAAAGAGCTTTCCAACGAGGCACGGCTTTCCCTCCTGGCTCTTCGGGCGTGGGAGCTATTGCCAGAGCCGCGGCCCTACCGAAAAATGCTTCGCGGGCTGGCGCGGCGGCGCCACGTGTGCGCTGGTGGCGCCGAGGCTGACGGCCGCCAAAAAGCCCACAAGCACACGGGCTGTGGGGCCACGCGAGCGGCTGCCAAAGAGCTTTCCAACGAGGCACGGCTTTCCCTCCTGGCTCTTCGGGCGTGGGAGCTGTGGACAGAGCCGCGGCCCTACCGGAAAATGCTTCGCACGCTGGCGCGGCGGCGCCACGTGGGCGCCGGTGGCGCTGAGGCTGACGGCCGCCGCAAAGCCGGCAGCCCCACAGGCTGTGGGGCCACGCGAGCGGCTGCCAAAGAGCTTTCCAACGAGGCACGGATTTCCCTCCTGGCTCTTCGGGCGTGGGAGCTGTGGCCAGAGCCGCGGCCCTACCGGAAAATGCTTCGCGGGCTGGCGCGGCGGCGCCACGTGGGCGCCGGTGGCGCCGAGGCTGATGGCCGCCGCAAAGCTCGCAGCCCCACGGGCTGTGGGGCACCGCGAGCGGCTGCCAAAGAGCTTTCCAACGAGGCACGGCTTTCCCTCCTGGCTCTTCGGGCGTGGCAGCTGTGGCCAGAGCCGCGGCCCTACCGGAAAATGCTTCGCGGGCTAGCGCGGCGGCTCCACGTGTGCGCCGGTGACGCCGAGGCTGACGGCCCCCGCAAAGCCCGCAGCCCCACGGGCTGTGGGGCCACGCGAGCGGCTGCCAAAGAGCTTTCCAACGAGGCTCGGCTTTCCCTCCTGGCTCTTCGGGCGTGGGAGCTGTGGCCAGAGCCTCGGCCCTACCAGAAAATGCTTCGCGGGCTGGCGCGGCGTCGCCACGTGGGCGCCGGTGGCGCCGAGGCTGACGGCCGCTGCAAAGCCCGCAGCCCCACGGGCAGTGGGGCCACGCGAGCGGCTGCCAAAGAGCTTTCCAACGAGGCACGGCTTTCCCTCCTGGCTCTTCGGGCGTGGGAGCTGTGGCCAGAGCCGCGGCCCTACCGGAAAATGCTTCGCAGGCTGGCGCGGCGGCGCCACGTGGGCGCCGGTGGCGCCGAGGCTAACGGCCGCCGCAAAGCCCACAGCCCCACAGGCTGTGGGGCCACGCGAGCGGCTGCCAAAGAGCTTTCCAACGAGGCACGGCTTTCCCTCCTGGCTCTTCGGGCGTGGGAGCTGTGGCCAGAGCCGCGGCCCTACCAGAAAATGCTTCGCGGGCTGGCGCGGCGGCTCCACGTGTGCGCCGGTGACGCCGAGGCTGACGGCCCCCGCAAAGCCCGCAGCCCCACGGGCTGTGGGGCCACGCGAGCGGCTGCCAAAGAGCTTTCCAACGAGGCACGGCTTTCCCTCCTGGCTCTTCGGGCGTGGGAGCTGTGGCCAGAGCCGCGGCCCTAGCGGAAAATGCTTCGCAGGCTGGCGCGGCGGCTCCAGGTGGGCGCCGGTGGCGCCGAGGCTGACGGCCGCCGCAAAGCCCGCAGCCCCACGGGCTGTGGGGCCATGCGAGCGGCTGCCAAAGAGCTTTCCAACAAGGCACGGCTTTCCCTCCTGGCTCTTCGGGCGTGGGAGCTGTGGCCAGAGCTGCGGCCCTACCGGAAAATGCTTCGCAGGCTGGTGCGGCGGCGCCAGATGGGCTCCGGTGGTGCTGAGACTGACGGCCGCCGCAAAGCCGGCCTCCCCACAGGCTGTGGGGCCACGCGAGCGGCTGCCAAAGAGCTTTCCAACGAGGCACGGCTTTCCCTCCTGGCTCTTCGGGCGTGGGAGCTATTACCAGAGCCGCGGCCCTACCGAAAAATGCTTCGCGGGCTGGCGCGGCGGCGCCACGTGTGCGCTGGTGGCGCCGAGGCTGACGGCCGCCACAAAGCCCGCAGCCCCACGGGCTGTGGGGCCACGCGAGCGGCTGCCAAAGAGCTTTCCAACGAGGCACGGCTTTCCCTCCTGGCTCTTCGGGCGTGGGAGCTGTGGCCAGAGCCGCGGCCCTACCGGAAAATGCTTCGCAGGCTGGCGCGGCGGCTCCAGGTGGGCGCCGGTGGCGCCGAGGCTGACGGCCGCCGCAAAGCCCGCAGCCCCACGGGCTGTGGGGCCATGCGAGCGGCTGCCAAAGAGCTTTCCAACGAGGCACGGCTTTCCCTCCTGGCTCTTCGGGCGTGGGAGCTGTGGCCAGAGCCGCGGCCCTACCGGAAAATGCTTCGCAGGCTGGTGCGGCGGCGCCAGATGGGCTCCGGTGGCGCTGAGACTGACGGCCGCCGCAAAGCGACCCTCCCCACAGGCTGTGGGGCCACGCGAGCGGCTGCCAAAGAGCTTTCCAACGAGGCACGGCTTTCCCTCCTGGCTCTTCGGGCGTGGGAGCTATTGCCAGAGCCGCGGCCCTACCGAAAAATGCTTCGCGGGCTGGCGCGGCGGCGCCACGTGTGCGCTGGTGGCGCCGAGGCTGACGGCCGCCACAAAGCCCACAAGCACACGGGCTGTGGGGCCACGCGAGCGGCTGCCAAAGAGCTTTCCAACGAGGCACGGCTTTCCCTCCTGGCTCTTCGGGCGTGGGAGCTGTGGACAGAGCCGCGGCCCTACCGGAAAATGCTTCGCACGCTGGCGCGGCGGCGCCACGTGGGCGCCGGTGGCGCTGAGGCTGACGGCCGCCGCAAAGCCGGCAGCCCCACAGGCTGTGGGGCCACGCGAGCGGCTGCCAAAGAGCTTTCCAACGAGGCACGGATTTCCCTCCTGGCTCTTCGGGCGTGGGAGCTGTGGCCAGAGCCGCGGCCCTACCGGAAAATGCTTCGCGGGCTGGCGCGGCGGCGCCACGTGGGCGCCGGTGGCGCCGAGGCTGATGGCCGCCGCAAAGCTCGCAGCCCCACGGGCTGTGGGGCACCGCGAGCGGCTGCCAAAGAGCTTTCCAACGAGGCACGGCTTTCCCTCCTGGCTCTTCGGGCGTGGCAGCTGTGGCCAGAGCCGCGGCCCTACCGGAAAATGCTTCGCGGGCTAGCGCGGCGGCTCCACGTGTGCGCCGGTGACGCCGAGGCTGACGGCCCCCGCAAAGCCCGCAGCCCCACGGGCTGTGGGGCCACGCGAGCGGCTGCCAAAGAGCTTTCCAACGAGGCTCGGCTTTCCCTCCTGGCTCTTCGGGCGTGGGAGCTGTGGCCAGAGCCTCGGCCCTACCAGAAAATGCTTCGCGGGCTGGCGCGGCGTCGCCACGTGGGCGCCGGTGGCGCCGAGGCTGACGGCCGCTGCAAAGCCCGCAGCCCCACGGGCAGTGGGGCCACGCGAGCGGCTGCCAAAGAGCTTTCCAACGAGGCACGGCTTTCCCTCCTGGCTCTTCGGGCGTGGGAGCTGTGGCCAGAGCCGCGGCCCTACCGGAAAATGCTTCGCAGGCTGGCGCGGCGGCGCCACGTGGGCGCCGGTGGCGCCGAGGCTAACGGCCGCCGCAAAGCCCACAGCCCCACAGGCTGTGGGGCCACGCGAGCGGCTGCCAAAGAGCTTTCCAACGAGGCACGGCTTTCCCTCCTGGCTCTTCGGGCGTGGGAGCTATGGCCAGAGCCGCGGCCCTACCGGAAAATGCTTCGCAGGCTGGCGCGGCGGCGCCAGGTGGGCGCCGGTGGCGCCGAGGCTGACGGCCGCCGCAAAGCCCGCAGCCCCACGGGCTGTGGGGCCAAGCGAGCGGCTGCCAAAGAGCTTTCCAACGAGGCACGGCTTTCCCTCCTGGCTCTTCGGGCGTGGGAGCTGTGGCCAGAGCCGCGGCCCTACCGGAAAATGCTTCGCAGGCTGGCACGGCGGCGCCACGTGGGCGCCGGTGGCGCCGAGGCTGACGGCCGCCGCAAAGCCCGCAGCCCCACGGGCTGTGGGGCCACGCGAGCGGCTGCCAAAGAGCTTTCCAACGAGGCACGGCTTTCCCTCCTGGCTCTTCGGGCGTGGGAGCTGTGGCCAGAGCCGCGGCCCTACCGGAAAATGCTTCGCAGGCTGGCACGGCGGCGCCACGTGGGCGCCGGTGGCGCCGAGGCTGACAGCCGCCGCAAAGCCCGCAGCCCCACGGGCTGTGGGGCCACGCGAGCGGCTGCCAGAGAGCTTTCCAACGAGGCACGGCTTTCCCTCCTGGCTCTTCGGGCGTGGGAGCTGTGGCCAGAGCCGCGGCCCTACCGGAAAATGCTTCGCAGGCTGGCGCGGCGGCGCCAGGTGGGCGCCGGTGGCGCCGAGGCTGACGGCCGCCGCAACGCCCGCAGCCCCACGGGCTGTGAGGCCATGCGAGCGGCTGCCAAAGAGCTTTCCAACGAGGCACGGCTTTCCCTCCTGGCTCTTCGGGCGTGGGAGCTGTCGCCAGAGCCGCGGCCCTACCGGAAAATGCTTCGCAGGCTGGGGCGGCGGTGCCACGTGGGGGCCGGTGGCGCCGAGTCTGACGGCCGCCGCAAAGCCCGCAGCCCCACGAGCTGTGGGGCCACGCGAGCGGCTACCAAAGAGCTTTCTAACGAGGCACGGCTTTCCCTCCTGGCTCTTCGGGCGTGGGAGCTGTGGCCAGAACTGCGGCCCTACCGGAAAATGCTTCGCAGGCTGGCGCGGCAGCACTACGGGGGCGCCGGTGGCGCCGAGGCTGACGGCCGCCGCAAAGCCCACAAGCCCCACGGGCTGTGGGGCCACGCGAGCGGCTGCCAAAGAGCTTTCCAACGAGGCACGGCTTTCCCTCCTGGCTCTTCGGGCGTGGGAGCTGTGGCCAGAGCCGCGGCCCTACCGGAAAATGCTTCGCAGGCTGGCGCGGCAGCGCCAGGTGGGCGCCGGTGGCGCCGAGGCTGACGGCCGCCGCAAAGCCCGCAGCCCCACGGGCTGTGGGGCCATGCGAGCGGCTGCCAAAGAGCTTTCCAACAAGGCACGGCTTTCCCTCCTGGCTCTTCGGGCGTGGGAGCTGTGGCCAGAGCCGCGGCCCTACCGGAAAATGCTTCGCAGGCTGGTGCGGCGGCGCCAGATGGGCTCCGGTGGCGCTGAGGCTGACGGCCGCCGCAAAGCCGGCAGCCCCACAGGCTGTGGGGCCACGCGAGCGGCTGCCAAAGAGCTTTCCAACGAGGCACGGCTTTCCCTCCTGGCTCTTCGGGCGTGGGAGCTGTGGCCAGAGCCGCGGCCCTACCGGAAAATGCTTCGCAGGCTGGCGCGGCGGCGCCACGTGGGCGCCGAGGCTGATGGCCGCCGCAAAGCCCGCAGCCCCACAGGCTGTGGGGCCACGCGAGCGGCTGCCAAAAAGCTTTCCAACGAGGCACGGCTTTCCCTCATGGCTCTTCAGGCGTGGGAGCTGTCGCCAGAGCCGCGGCCCTACCGGAAAATGCTTCGCAGGCTGGCACGGCGGCGCCAGGTGGGCTCCGGTGGCGCTGAGGCTGACGGCCGCCGCAAAGCCCGCAGCCCCACGGGCTGTGGGGCCACGCGAGCGGCTGCCAAAGAGCTTTCCAACGAGGCACGGCTTTCCCTCCTGGCTCTTCGGGCGTGGGAGCTGTCGCCAGAGCCGCGGCCCTACCGGAAAATGCTTCGCAGGCTGGCGCGGCGGCGCCAGGTGGGCGCCGGTGGCGCCGAGGCTGACGGCCGCCGCAAAGCCCGCAGCCCCACGGGCTGTGGGGCCACGCGAGCGGCTGCCAAAGAGCTTTCCAAGGAGGCACGGCTTTCCCTCCTGGCTCTTCGGGCGTGGGAGCTGTGGCCAGAGCCGCGGCCCTACCGAAAAATGCTTCGCAGGCTGGCGCGGCGGCGCCACGTGGGCGCCGGTGGCGCCGAGGCTGACGGCCGCCGCAAAGCCCGCAGCCCCACGGGCTGTGGGGCCACGCGAGCGGCTGCCAAAGAGCTTTGCAACGAGGCACGGCTTTCCCTCCTGGCTCTTCGGGCGTCGGAGTGGTGGCCAGAGCCGCGGCCCTACCGAAAAATGCTTCGCGGGCTGGCGCGGCGGCGCCACGTGTGCGCTGGTGGCGCCGAGGCTGACGGCCGCCACAAAGCCCGCAGCCCCACGGGCTGTGGGGCACCGCGAGCGGCTGCCAAAGAGCTTTCCAACGAGGCACGGCTTTCCCTCCTGGCTCTTCGGGCGTGGGAGCTGTGGCCAGAGTTGCGGCCCTACCGGAAAATGCTTCGTGGGCTGGCGCGGCGGCTCCACGTGTGCGCCGGTGACGCCGAGGCTGAAGGCCGCCGCAAAGCCCGCAGCCCCACGGGCTGTGGGGCCACGCGAGCGGCTGCCAAAGAGCTTTCCAACGAGGAACGGCTTTCCCTCCTGGCTCTTCGGGCGTGGGAGCTGTGGACAGAGCCGCGGCCCTACCGGAAAATGCTTCGCGGGCTGGCGCGGCGGCACCAGGTGGGCGCCGGTGGCGCCGAGGCTGACGGCCGCCGCAAAGCCCGCAGCCCCACGGGCTGTGGGGCCACGCGAGCGGCTGCCAAAGAGCTTTCCAAGGAGGCACGGCTTTCCCTCCTGGCTCTTCGGGCGTGGGAGCTGTGGCCAGAGCCGCGGCCCTACCGGAAAATGCTTCGCGGGCTGGCGCGGAGGCGCCAGGTGGGCACCGGTGGCGCCGAGGCTGACGGCCGCCGCAAAGCCCACAAGCCCACGGGCTGTGGGGCCACGCGAGCGGCTGCCAAAGAGCTTTCCAACGAGGCACGGCTTTCCCTCCTGGCTCTTCGGGCGTGGGAGCTGTGGACAGAGCCGCGGCCCTACCCGAAAATGCTTCGCACGCTGGCGCGGCGGCGCCACGTGGGCGCCGGTGGCGCTGAGGCTGACGGCCGCCGCAAAGCCGGCAGCCCCACAGGCTGTGGGGCCACGCGAGCGGCTGCCAAAGAGCTTTCCAACGAGGCACGGATTTCCCTCCTGGCTCTTCGGGCGTGGGAGCTGTGGCCAGAGCCGCGGCCCTACCGGAAAATGCTTCGCGGGCTGGCGCGGCGGCGCCACGTGGGCGCCGGTGGCGCCGAGGCTGATGGCCGCCGCAAAGCTCGCAGCCCCACGGGCTGTGGGGCACCGCGAGCGGCTGCCAAAGAGCTTTCCAACGAGGCACGGCTTTCCCTCCTGGCTCTTCGGGCGTGGCAGCTGTGGCCAGAGCCGCGGCCCTACCGGAAAATGCTTCGCGGGCTAGCGCGGCGGCTCCACGTGTGCGCCGGTGACGCCGAGGCTGACGGCCCCCGCAAAGCCCGCAGCCCCACGGGCTGTGGGGCCACGCGAGCGGCTGCCAAAGAGCTTTCCAACGAGGCTCGGCTTTCCCTCCTGGCTCTTCGGGCGTGGGAGCTGTGGCCAGAGCCTCGGCCCTACCAGAAAATGCTTCGCGGGCTGGCGCGGCGTCGCCACGTGGGCGCCGGTGGCGCCGAGGCTGACGGCCGCTGCAAAGCCCGCAGCCCCACGGGCAGTGGGGCCACGCGAGCGGCTGCCAAAGAGCTTTCCAACGAGGCACGGCTTTCCCTCCTGGCTCTTCGGGCGTGGGAGCTGTCGCCAGAGCCGCGGCCCTACCGGAAAATGCTTCGCAGGCTGGCGCGGCGGCGCCACGTGGGCGCCGGTGGCGCCGAGGCTAACGGCCGCCGCAAAGCCCACAGCCCCACAGGCTGTGGGGCCACGCGAGCGGCTGCCAAAGAGCTTTCCAACGAGGCACGGCTTTCCCTCCTGGCTCTTCGGGTGTGGGAGCTGTGGCCAGAGCCGCGGCCCTACAGGAAAATGCTTCGCGGGCTGTCGCGGAGGCGCCAGGTGGGCGCCGGTGGCGCCGAGGCTGACGGCCGCCGCAAAGCCCGCAGCCCCACGGGCTGTGGGGCACCGCGAGCGGCTGCCAAAGAGCTTTCCAACGAGGCACGGCTTTCCCTCCTGGCTCTTCGGGCGTGGGAGCTGTGGCCAGAGCCGCGGCCCTACCGGAAAATGCTTCGCGGGCTGGCGCGGCGGCTCCACGTGTGCGCCGGTGACGCCGAGGCTGACGGCCCCCGCAAAGCCCGCAGCCCCACGGGCTGTGGGGCCACGCGAGCGGCTGCCAAAGAGCTTTCCAACGAGGCACGGCTTTCCCTCCTGGCTCTTCGGGCGTGGGAGCTGTGGCCAGAGCCGCGGCCCTAGCGGAAAATGCTTCGCAGGCTGGCGCGGCGGCTCCAGGTGGGCGCCGGTGGCGCCGAGGCTGACGGCCGCCGCAAAGCCCGCAGCCCCACGGGCTGTGGGGCCATGCGAGCGGCTGCCAAAGAGCTTTCCAACAAGGCACGGCTTTCCCTCCTGGCTCTTCGGGCGTGGGAGCTGTGGCCAGAGCTGCGGCCCTACCGGAAAATGCTTCGCAGGCTGGTGCGGCGGCGCCAGATGGGCTCCGGTGGTGCTGAGACTGACGGCCGCCGCAAAGCCGGCCTCCCCACAGGCTGTGGGGCCACGCGAGCGGCTGCCAAAGAGCTTTCCAACGAGGCACGGCTTTCCCTCCTGGCTCTTCGGGCGTGGGAGCTGTCGCCAGAGCCGCGGCCCTACCGAAAAATGCTTCGCGGGCTGGCGCGGCGGCGCCACGTGTGCGCTGGTGGCGCCGAGGCTGACGGCCGCCACAAAGCCCGCAGCCCCACGGGCTGTGGGGCCACGCGAGCGGCTGCCAAAGAGCTTTCCACCGAGGCACGGCTTTCCCTCCTGGCTCTTCGGGCGTGGGAGCTGTGGCCAGAGCCGCGGCCCTACCGGAAAATGCTTCGCAGGCTGGCGCGGCGGCTCCAGGTGGGCGCCGGTGGCGCCGAGGCTGACGGCCGCCGCAAAGCCCGCAGCCCCACGGGCTGTGGGGCCATGCGAGCGGCTGCCAAAGAGCTTTCCAACAAGGCACGGCTTTCCCTCCTGGCTCTTCGGGCGTGGGAGCTGTGGCCAGAGCCGCGGCCCTACCGGAAAATGCTTCGCAGGCTGGTGCGGCGGCGCCAGATGGGCTCCGGTGTCGCTGAGACTGACGGCCGCCGCAAAGCGACCCTCCCCACAGGCTGTGGGGCCACGCGAGCGGCTGCCAAAGAGCTTTCCAACGAGGCACGGCTTTCCCTCCTGGCTCTTCGGGCGTGGGAGCTATTGCCAGAGCCGCGGCCCTACCGAAAAATGCTTCGCGGGCTGGCGCGGCGGCGCCACGTGTGCGCTGGTGGCGCCGAGGCTGACGGCCGCCACAAAGCCCACAAGCACACGGGCTGTGGGGCCACGCGAGCGGCTGCCAAAGAGCTTTCCAACGAGGCACGGCTTTCCCTCCTGGCTCTTCGGGCGTGGGAGCTGTGGACAGAGCCGCGGCCCTACCGGAAAATGCTTCGCACGCTGGCGCGGCGGCGCCACGTGGGCGCCGGTGGCGCTGAGGCTGACGGCCGCCGCAAAGCCGGCAGCCCCACAGGCTGTGGGGCCACGCGAGCGGCTGCCAAAGAGCTTTCCAACGAGGCACGGATTTCCCTCCTGGCTCTTCGGGCGTGGGAGCTGTGGCCAGAGCCGCGGCCCTACCGGAAAATGCTTCGCGGGCTGGCGCGGCGGCGCCACGTGGGCGCCGGTGGCGCCGAGGCTGATGGCCGCCGCAAAGCTCGCAGCCCCACGGGCTGTGGGGCCAAGCGAGCGGCTGCCAAAGAGCTTTCCAACGAGGCACGGCTTTCCCTCCTGGCTCTTCGGGCGTGGGAGCTGTGGCCAGAGCCGCGGCCCTACCGGAAAATGCTTCGCGGGCTGGCGCGGCGGCTCCACGTGTGCGCCGGTGACGCCGAGGCTGACGGCCCCCGCAAAGCCCGCAGCCCCACGGGCTGTGGGGCCACGCGAGCGGCTGCCAAAGAGCTTTCCAACGAGGCACGGCTTTCCCTCCTGGCTCTTCGGGCGTGGGAGCTGTGGCCAGAGCCGCGGCCCTAGCGGAAAATGCTTCGCAGGCTGGCGCGGCGGCTCCAGGTGGGCGCCGGTGGCGCCGAGGCTGACGGCCGCCGCAAAGCCCGCAGCCCCACGGGCTGTGGGGCCATGCGAGCGGCTGCCAAAGAGCTTTCCAACAAGGCACGGCTTTCCCTCCTGGCTCTTCGGGCGTGGGAGCTGTGGCCAGAGCTGCGGCCCTACCGGAAAATGCTTCGCAGGCTGGTGCGGCGGCGCCAGATGGGCTCCGGTGGTGCTGAGACTGACGGCCGCCGCAAAGCCGGCCTCCCCACAGGCTGTGGGGCCACGCGAGCGGCTGCCAAAGAGCTTTCCAACGAGGCACGGCTTTCCCTCCTGGCTCTTCGGGCGTGGGAGCTATTACCAGAGCCGCGGCCCTACCGAAAAATGCTTCGCGGGCTGGCGCGGCGGCGCCACGTGTGCGCTGGTGGCGCCGAGGCTGACGGCCGCCACAAAGCCCGCAGCCCCACGGGCTGTGGGGCCACGCGAGCGGCTGCCAAAGAGCTTTCCAACGAGGCACGGCTTTCCCTCCTGGCTCTTCGGGCGTGGGAGCTGTGGCCAGAGCCGCGGCCCTACCGGAAAATGCTTCGCAGGCTGGCGCGGCGGCTCCAGGTGGGCGCCGGTGGCGCCGAGGCTGACGGCCGCCGCAAAGCCCGCAGCCCCACGGGCTGTGGGGCCACGCGAGCGGCTGCCAAAGAGCTTTCCAACGAGGCACGGCTTTCCCTCCTGGCTCTTCGGGCGTGGGAGCTGTGGCCAGAGCCGCGGCCCTACCGGAAAATGCTTCGCAGGCTGGTGCGGCGGCGCCAGATGGGCTCCGGTGGCGCTGAGACTGACGGCCGCCGCAAAGCGACCCTCCCCACAGGCTGTGGGGCCACGCGAGCGGCTGCCAAAGAGCTTTCCAACGAGGCACGGCTTTCCCTCCTGGCTCTTCGGGCGTGGGAGCTATTGCCAGAGCCGCGGCCCTACCGAAAAATGCTTCGCGGGCTGGCGCGGCGGCGCCACGTGTGCGCTGGTGGCGCCGAGGCTGACGGCCGCCACAAAGCCCACAAGCACACGGGCTGTGGGGCCACGCGAGCGGCTGCCAAAGAGCTTTCCAACGAGGCACGGCTTTCCCTCCTGGCTCTTCGGGCGTGGGAGCTGTGGACAGAGCCGCGGCCCTACCGGAAAATGCTTCGCACGCTGGCGCGGCGGCGCCACGTGGGCGCCGGTGGCGCTGAGGCTGACGGCCGCCGCAAAGCCGGCAGCCCCACAGGCTGTGGGGCCACGCGAGCGGCTGCCAAAGAGCTTTCCAACGAGGCACGGATTTCCCTCCTGGCTCTTCGGGCGTGGGAGCTGTGGCCAGAGCCGCGGCCCTACCGGAAAATGCTTCGCGGGCTGGCGCGGCGGCGCCACGTGGGCGCCGGTGGCGCCGAGGCTGATGGCCGCCGCAAAGCTCGCAGCCCCACGGGCTGTGGGGCACCGCGAGCGGCTGCCAAAGAGCTTTCCAACGAGGCACGGCTTTCCCTCCTGGCTCTTCGGGCGTGGCAGCTGTGGCCAGAGCCGCGGCCCTACCGGAAAATGCTTCGCGGGCTAGCGCGGCGGCTCCACGTGTGCGCCGGTGACGCCGAGGCTGACGGCCCCCGCAAAGCCCGCAGCCCCACGGGCTGTGGGGCCACGCGAGCGGCTGCCAAAGAGCTTTCCAACGAGGCTCGGCTTTCCCTCCTGGCTCTTCGGGCGTGGGAGCTGTGGCCAGAGCCTCGGCCCTACCAGAAAATGCTTCGCGGGCTGGCGCGGCGTCGCCACGTGGGCGCCGGTGGCGCCGAGGCTGACGGCCGCTGCAAAGCCCGCAGCCCCACGGGCAGTGGGGCCACGCGAGCGGCTGCCAAAGAGCTTTCCAACGAGGCACGGCTTTCCCTCCTGGCTCTTCGGGCGTGGGAGCTGTGGCCAGAGCCGCGGCCCTACCGGAAAATGCTTCGCAGGCTGGCGCGGCGGCGCCACGTGGGCGCCGGTGGCGCCGAGGCTAACGGCCGCCGCAAAGCCCACAGCCCCACAGGCTGTGGGGCCACGCGAGCGGCTGCCAAAGAGCTTTCCAACGAGGCACGGCTTTCCCTCCTGGCTCTTCGGGCGTGGGAGCTATGGCCAGAGCCGCGGCCCTACCGGAAAATGCTTCGCAGGCTGGCGCGGCGGCGCCAGGTGGGCGCCGGTGGCGCCGAGGCTGACGGCCGCCGCAAAGCCCGCAGCCCCACGGGCTGTGGGGCCAAGCGAGCGGCTGCCAAAGAGCTTTCCAACGAGGCACGGCTTTCCCTCCTGGCTCTTCGGGCGTGGGAGCTGTGGCCAGAGCCGCGGCCCTACCGGAAAATGCTTCGCAGGCTGGCACGGCGGCGCCACGTGGGCGCCGGTGGCGCCGAGGCTGACGGCCGCCGCAAAGCCCGCAGCCCCACGGGCTGTGGGGCCACGCGAGCGGCTGCCAAAGAGCTTTCCAACGAGGCACGGCTTTCCCTCCTGGCTCTTCGGGCGTGGGAGCTGTGGCCAGAGCCGCGGCCCTACCGGAAAATGCTTCGCAGGCTGGCGCGGCGGCGCCACGTGGGCGCCGAGGCTGATGGCCGCCGCAAAGCCCGCAGCCCCACAGGCTGTGGGGCCACGCGAGCGGCTGCCAAAAAGCTTTCCAACGAGGCACGGCTTTCCCTCATGGCTCTTCAGGCGTGGGAGCTGTCGCCAGAGCCGCGGCCCTACCGGAAAATGCTTCGCAGGCTGGCACGGCGGCGCCAGGTGGGCTCCGGTGGCGCTGAGGCTGACGGCCGCCGCAAAGCCCGCAGCCCCACGGGCTGTGGGGCCACGCGAGCGGCTGCCAAAGAGCTTTCCAACGAGGCACGGCTTTCCCTCCTGGCTCTTCGGGCGTGGGAGCTGTCGCCAGAGCCGCGGCCCTACCGGAAAATGCTTCGCAGGCTGGCGCGGCGGCGCCAGGTGGGCGCCGGTGGCGCCGAGGCTGACGGCCGCCGCAAAGCCCGCAGCCCCACGGGCTGTGGGGCCACGCGAGCGGCTGCCAAAGAGCTTTCCAAGGAGGCACGGCTTTCCCTCCTGGCTCTTCGGGCGTGGGAGCTGTGGCCAGAGCCGCGGCCCTACCGAAAAATGCTTCGCAGGCTGGCGCGGCGGCGCCACGTGGGCGCCGGTGGCGCCGAGGCTGACGGCCGCCGCAAAGCCCGCAGCCCCACGGGCTGTGGGGCCACGCGAGCGGCTGCCAAAGAGCTTTGCAACGAGGCACGGCTTTCCCTCCTGGCTCTTCGGGCGTCGGAGTGGTGGCCAGAGCCGCGGCCCTACCGAAAAATGCTTCGCGGGCTGGCGCGGCGGCGCCACGTGTGCGCTGGTGGCGCCGAGGCTGACGGCCGCCACAAAGCCCGCAGCCCCACGGGCTGTGGGGCACCGCGAGCGGCTGCCAAAGAGCTTTCCAACGAGGCACGGCTTTCCCTCCTGGCTCTTCGGGCGTGGGAGCTGTGGCCAGAGTTGCGGCCCTACCGGAAAATGCTTCGTGGGCTGGCGCGGCGGCTCCACGTGTGCGCCGGTGACGCCGAGGCTGAAGGCCGCCGCAAAGCCCGCAGCCCCACGGGCTGTGGGGCCACGCGAGCGGCTGCCAAAGAGCTTTCCAACGAGGAACGGCTTTCCCTCCTGGCTCTTCGGGCGTGGGAGCTGTGGACAGAGCCGCGGCCCTACCGGAAAATGCTTCGCGGGCTGGCGCGGCGGCACCAGGTGGGCGCCGGTGGCGCCGAGGCTGACGGCCGCCGCAAAGCCCGCAGCCCCACGGGCTGTGGGGCCACGCGAGCGGCTGCCAAAGAGCTTTCCAAGGAGGCACGGCTTTCCCTCCTGGCTCTTCGGGCGTGGGAGCTGTGGCCAGAGCCGCGGCCCTACCGGAAAATGCTTCGCGGGCTGGCGCGGAGGCGCCAGGTGGGCGCCGGTGGCGCCGAGGCTGACGGCCGCCGCAAAGCCCACAAGCCCACGGGCTGTGGGGCCACGCGAGCGGCTGCCAAAGAGCTTTCCAACGAGGCACGGCTTTCCCTCCTGGCTCTTCGGGCGTGGGAGCTGTGGACAGAGCCGCGGCCCTACCCGAAAATGCTTCGCACGCTGGCGCGGCGGCGCCACGTGGGCGCCGGTGGCGCTGAGGCTGACGGCCGCCGCAAAGCCGGCAGCCCCACAGGCTGTGGGGCCACGCGAGCGGCTGCCAAAGAGCTTTCCAACGAGGCACGGATTTCCCTCCTGGCTCTTCGGGCGTGGGAGCTGTGGCCAGAGCCGCGGCCCTACCGGAAAATGCTTCGCGGGCTGGCGCGGCGGCGCCACGTGGGCGCCGGTGGCGCCGAGGCTGATGGCCGCCGCAAAGCTCGCAGCCCCACGGGCTGTGGGGCACCGCGAGCGGCTGCCAAAGAGCTTTCCAACGAGGCACGGCTTTCCCTCCTGGCTCTTCGGGCGTGGCAGCTGTGGCCAGAGCCGCGGCCCTACCGGAAAATGCTTCGCGGGCTAGCGCGGCGGCTCCACGTGTGCGCCGGTGACGCCGAGGCTGACGGCCCCCGCAAAGCCCGCAGCCCCACGGGCTGTGGGGCCACGCGAGCGGCTGCCAAAGAGCTTTCCAACGAGGCTCGGCTTTCCCTCCTGGCTCTTCGGGCGTGGGAGCTGTGGCCAGAGCCTCGGCCCTACCAGAAAATGCTTCGCGGGCTGGCGCGGCGTCGCCACGTGGGCGCCGGTGGCGCCGAGGCTGACGGCCGCTGCAAAGCCCGCAGCCCCACGGGCAGTGGGGCCACGCGAGCGGCTGCCAAAGAGCTTTCCAACGAGGCACGGCTTTCCCTCCTGGCTCTTCGGGCGTGGGAGCTATGGCCAGAGCCACGGCCCTACCGGAAAATGCTTCGCAGGCTGGCGCGGCGGCGCCAGGTGGGCGCCGGTGGCGCCGAGGCTGACGGCCGCCGCAAAGCCCGCAGCCCCACGGGCTGTGGGGCCAAGCGAGCGGCTGCCAAAGAGCTTTCCAAGGAGGCTCGGCTTTCCCTCCTGGCTCTTCTCGCGTGGGAGCTGTGGCCAGGGCCTCGGCCCTACCGGAAAATGCTTCGCAGGCTGGCACGGCGGCGCCAGGTGGGCTCCGGTGGCGCTGAGGCTGACGGCCGCCGCAAAGCCCGCAGCCCCACGGGCTGTGGGGCCACGCGAGCGGCTGCCAAAGAGCTTTCCAACGAGGCACGGCTTTCCCTCCTGGCTCTTCGGGCGTGGGAGCTGTGGCCAGAGCCGCGGCCCTACCGGAAAATGCTTCGCGGGCTGGCGCGGCGGCTCCACGTGTGCGCCGGTGACGCCGAAGCTGACGTCCGCGGCAAAGCCCGCAGCCCCACGGGCTGTGGGGCCACGCGAGCGGCTGCCAAAGAGCTTTCTAACGAGGCTCGGCTTTCCCTCCTGGCTCTTCGGGCGTGGGAGCTGTGGCCAGAGCCTCGGCCCTACCAGAAAATGCTTCGCGGGCTGGCGCGGCGTCGCCACGTGGGCGCCGGTGGGGCCGAGGCTGAGGGCCGCCGCAAAGCCCGCAGCCCCACGGGCAGTGGGGCCACGCGAGCGGCTGCCAAAGAGCTTTCCAACGAGGCACGGCTTTCCCTCCTGGCTCTTCGGGCGTGGGAGCTGTGGCCAGAGCCGCGGCCCTACCGGAAAATGCTTCGCAGGCTGGCGCGGCGGCGCCACGTGGGCGCCGGTGGCGCCGAGGCTGACGGCCGCCGCAAGGCCCGCAGCCCCACGGGCTGTGGGGCCACGCGAGCAGCTGCCAAAGAGCTTTCCAACGAGGCACGGCTTTCCTTCCTGGCTCTTCTGGCGTGGGAGCTGTGGCCAGAGACGTGGCCCTACCAGAAAATGCTTCGCAGGCTGGCGCGGCAGCGCGACGTGGGCGCCGGTGGCGCCGAGGCTGACGGCCGCCGCAAAGCCCGCAGCCCCATGGGCTGTGGGGCCACGCGAGCGGCTGCCAAAGAGCTTTCCAACGAGGAACGGCTTTCCCTCCTGGCTCTTCGGGCGTGGGAGCTGTCGCCAGAGCCGCAGCCCTACCGGAAAATGCTTCGCAGGCTGGCGCGGCGGCGCCAGGTGGGCGCCGGTGGCGCCGAGGCTGACGGCCGCTGCAAAGCATGCAGCCCCACGGGCTGTGGGGCCACGCGAGCGGCTGCCAAAGAGCTTTCCAACGAGGCACGGCTTTCCCTCCTGGCTCTTCGGGCGTGGGAGCTGTGGCCACAGCCGCGGCCCTACCGGAAAATGCTTTGCACGCTGGCGCAGTGGCGCGATGTGGGTACCGGTGGCGCCGAGGCTGACGGCCGCCGCAAAGCCCGCAGCCCCACGGGCTGTGGGGCCACGCGAGCGGCTGCCAAAGAGCTTTCCAACGAGGCACGGCTTTCCCTCCTGGCTCTTCGGGCATGGGAGCTGTGGCCAGAGCCGCGGCCCTACCGGAAAATGCTTCGCAGGCTGGCGCGGCGGCGCCACGTGGGCACCGGTGGCGCCGAGGCTGACGGCCGCCGCAAAGCCCGCAGCCCCACGGGCTGTGGGGCCACGCGAGCGGCTGCCAAAGAGCTTTCCAACGAGGCACGGCTTTCTCTCCTGGCTCTTCGGGCGTGGGAGCTGTCGCCAGAGCCGCGGCCCTACCGGAAAATGCTTCGCGGGCTGGCGCGGCGGCTCCACGTGGGCGTCGGTGGCGCCGAGGCTGACGGCCGCCGCAAAGCCCGCAGCCCCACGGGCTGTGGGGCCACGCGAGCGGCTGCCAAAGAGCTTTCCAACGAGGCACGGCTTTCCCTCCTGGCTCTTCGGGCGTGGGAGCTGTGGCCAGAGCCGCGGCCCTACCGGAAAATGCTTCGCGGGCTGGCGCGGCGGCACCAGGTGGGCGCCGGTGGCGCCGAGGCTGACGGCCGCCGCAAAGCCCGCAGCCCCACGGGCTGTGGGGCCACGCGAGCGGCTGCCAAAGAGCTTTCCAACGAGGCACGGCTTTCCCTCCTGGCTCTTCGGGCGTGGGAGCTGTGGCCAGAGCCGCGGCCCTACCGGAAAATGCTTCGCGGGCTGGCGCGGAGGCGCCAGCTGGGCGCCGGTGGCGCCGAGGCTGACAGCCGCCGCAAAGCCCACAAGCCCACGGGCTGTGGGGCCACGCGAGCGGCTGCCAAAGAGCTTTCCAACGAGGCACGGCTTTCCCTCCTGGCTCTTCGGGCGTGGGAGCTGTGGCCAGAGCCGCAGCCCTACCGGAAAATGCTTCGCAGGCTGGCGCGGCGGCGCCAGGTGGGCGCCGGTGGCGCTTAGGCTGACGGCCGCCGCAAAGCCGGCAGCCCCACAGGCTGTGGGGCCACGCGAGCGGCTGCCAAAGAGCTTTCCAACGAGGCACGGATTTCCCTCCTGGCTCTTCGGGCGTGGGAGCTGTGGCCAGAGCCGCGGCCCTACCGGAAAATGCTTCGCGGGCTGGCGCGGCGGCGCCACGTGGGCGCCGGTGGCGCCGAGGCTGATGGCCGCCGCAAAGCTCGCAGCCCCACGGGCTGTGGGGCACCGCGAGCGGCTGCCAAAGAGCTTTCCAACGAGGCACGGCTTTCCCTCCTGGCTCTTCGGGCGTGGCAGCTGTGGCCAGAGCCGCGGCCCTACCGGAAACTGCTTCGCGGGCTGGCGCGGCGGCTCCACGTGTGCGCCGGTGACGCCGAGGCTGACGGCCCCCGCAAAGCCCGCAGTCCCACGGGCTGTGGGGCCACGCGAGCGGCTGCCAAAGAGCTTTCCAACGAGGCTCGGCTTTCCCTCCTGGCTCTTCGGGCGTGGGAGCTGTGGCCAGAGCCTCGGCCCTACCAGAAAATGCTTCGCGGGCTGGCGCGGCGTCGCCACGTGGGCGCCGGTGGCGCCGAGGCTGACGGCCGCTGCAAAGCCCGCAGCCCCACGGGCTGTGGGGCCACGCGAGCGGCTGCCAAAGAGCTTTCCAAGGAGGCTCGGCTTTCCCTCCTGGCTCTTCTGGCGTGGGAACTGTGGCCAGGGCCTCGGCCCTACCGGAAAATGCTTCGCAGGCTGGCACGGCGGCGCCAGGTGGGCTCCGGTGGCGCTGAGGCTGACGACCGCCGCAAAGCCCGCAGCCCCACGGGCTGTGGGGCCACGCGAGCGGCTGCCAAAGAGCTTTCCAACGAGGCACGGCTTTCCCTCCTGGCTCTTCGGGCGTGGGAGCTGTGGCCAGAACCGCGGCCCTACCGGAAAATGCTTCGCGGGCTGGCGCGGCGGCTCCACGTCTGCGCC
This sequence comes from Chroicocephalus ridibundus, assembly GCF_963924245.1. Lineage (NCBI taxonomy): Eukaryota > Metazoa > Chordata > Aves > Charadriiformes > Laridae > Chroicocephalus > Chroicocephalus ridibundus. The sequence continues at coordinate 48,122 of NW_026961331.1, forward strand.
GGTGACGCCGAGGCTGACGTCCGCGGCAAAGCCCGCAGCCCCACGGGCTGTGGGGCCACGCGAGCGGCTGCCAAAGAGCTTTCTAACGAGGCTCGGCTTTCCCTCCTGGCTCTTCGGGCGTGGGAGCTGTGGCCAGAGCCTCGGCCCTACCAGAAAATGCTTCGCGGGCTGGCGCGGCGGCGCCACTTGGGCGCCGGTGGGGCCGAGGCTGAGGGCCGCCGCAAAGCCCGCAGCCCCACGGGCAGTGGGGCCACGCGAGCGGCTGCCAAAGAGCTTTCCAACGAGGCACGGCTTTCCCTCCTGGCTCTTCGGGCGTGGGAGCTGTGGCCAGAGCCGCGGCCCTACCGGAAAATGCTTCGCAGGCTGGCGCGGCGGCGCCACGTGGGCGCCGGTGGCGCCGAGGCTGACGGCCGCCGCAAGGCCCGCAGCCCCACGGGCTGTGGGGCCACGCGAGCAGCTGCCAAAGAGCTTTCCAACGAGGCACGGCTTTCCTTCCTGGCTCTTCTGGCGTGGGAGCTGTGGCCAGAGACGTGGCCCTACCAGAAAATGCTTTGCAGGCTGGCGCGGCAGCGCGACGTGGGCGCCGGTGGCGCCGAGGCTGACGGCCGCCGCAAAGCCCGCAGCCCCATGGGCTGTGGGGCCACGCGAGCGGCTGCCAAAGTGCTTTCCAACGAGGCACGGCTTTCCCTTCTGGCTCTTCGGGCATGGGAGCTGTGGCCAGAGACGCCGTCCTACTGGAAAATGCTTCGCACGCTAGTGCGGAGGCGCCAGGTGGGCGCCGGTGGCGCCGAGGCTGACGGCCACCGCAAAGCCCGCAGCACCACGGGCTGTGGGGCCACGCGAGCGGCTGCCAAAGAGCTTTCCAACGAGGCACGGCTTTCCCTCCTGGCTCTTCGGGCGTGGGAGCTGTGGCCAGAGCCGCGGCCCTACCGGAAAATGCTTCGCAGGCTGGCGCGGCGCCGCGACGTGTGAGCCGGTGGCGCCAAGGCTGACGGCCGCCACAAAGCCCGCAGCCCCACGGGCTGTGGGGCCACGCGAGCGGCTGCCAAAGAGCTTTCCAACGAGGCACGGCTTTCCCTCCTGGCTCTTCGGGCATGGGAGCTGTGGCCAGAGCCGCGGCCCTACCGGAAAATGCTTCGCAGGCTGGCGCGGCGGCACCAGGTTGGCGCAGGTGGCGCCGAGGCTGACGGCCGCCGCAAAGCCCGCAGCCCCACGGGCTGTGGGGCCACGCGAGCGGCTGCCAAAGAGCTTTCCAACGAGGCACGGATTTCCTTCCTGGCTCTTCGGGCGTGGCAGCTGTGGCCAGAGCCGCGGCCCTACCGGAAAATGCTTCGCAGGCTGGCGCGGCGGCGCCACGTGTGTGCCGGTGGCGCCGAGGCTGACGGCCGCCGCAAAGCCCGCAGCCCCACGGGCTGTGGGGCCACGCGAGCGGCTGCCAAAGAGCTTTCCAACGAGGAACGGCTTTCCCTCCTGGCTCTTCGGGCGTGGGAGCTGTCGCCAGAGCCGCGGCCCTACCGGAAAATGCTTCGCAGGCTGGCGCGGCGGCGCCAGGTGGGCGCCGGTGGCGACGAGGCTGACGGCCGCTGCAAAGCCCGCAGCCCCACGGGCTGTGGGGCCACGCGACCGGCTGCCAAAGAGCTTTCCAACGAGGCACGGCTTTCCCTCCTGGCTCTTCGGGCGTGGGAGCTGTGGCCACAGCCGCGGCCCTACCGGAAAATGCTTTGCAGGCTGGCGCAGTGGCGCCAGGTGGGCGCCGGTGGCGCCGAGGCTGACGGCCGCCGCAAAGCCCGCAGCCCCACGGGCTGTGGGGCCACGCGAGCGGCTGCCAAAGAGCTTTCCAACGAGGCACGGCTTTCCCTCCTGGCTCTTCGGGCGTGGGAGCTGTTGCGAGAGCCGCGGCCCTACCGGAAAATGCTTCACAGGCTAGTGCAGCGGCGCCAGGTGGGCGTCGGTGGCGCCGAGGCTGACGGCCGCCGCAAAGCCCGCAGCACCACGGGCTGTGGGGCCACGCGAGCGGCTGCCGAAGAGCTTTCCAACGAGGCACGGCTTTCCCTCCTGGCTCTTCGGGCGTGGGAGCTGTGGCCAGAGCCGCGGCCCTACCGGAAAATGCTTCGCAGGCTGGCGCGGCGCCGCCAGGTGGGCGCCGGTGGCGCCGAGGCTGACGGCCGCCGCAAAGCCCGCAGCACCACGGGCTGTGGGGCCACGCGAGCGGCTGCCAAAGAGCTTTCCAACGAGGCACGGCTTTCCCTCCTGGCTCTTCGGGCGTGGGAGCTGTCGCCAGAGCCGCGGCCCTACCGGAAAATGCTTCGCAGGCTGGCGTGGTGGCACCACCTCCGGCTGCGGGCTCTCCTGCTGCCTTCAGCGTCTCACAGCCACTCTTTCCCACTTGGCACCACGCCAGCCTCTAGCATTTCTATTATTAAGTCAAGAGAGTGTACGACTTAACATTATACAGAGCGCTACACATCAATACATGCTCAAATTAAGCATAGCCAATGGAAAAATTGGCAATACAGTGCCATCGTATGTTACCAAGTGTCACATCTCATTGAAGACAATGACAGAGCGATACAACGTCAACCGTAACACAGTACTGGGCTGTCACGAAATCACCAATAGTGAAGTTCAGATCGGAGTGCAGTCTTACGACAGAATCTCTAAAGCCACCGTTAAGCCAGTGACAGGCGGTACAACGTCACACGTTACAGTATACAGGGCAGTACAACCCGATTCGCAGACAAATAAATTAGAGCAAATTACAAGACTCCCAATACAGTACAGTACAATGCCAGATAGTCTCAGATGTCGGTCAAGACAATGCCAGGGCAACGCAGTGCAAGACATAACGTTATACAGGTCAGTACAAGGCAATACGCAGTCAAATGAAGAACAGTGAACTACAATACCCAAAACACACTGGCAAACAATGGCAAACAATCCCACATGTCGGTCGAGACAATGACAACGCGAGACAGAACACCGCGCAGGGCAGCACAAGGCAGTACACAGTCAAATAAAGAACAGCTGACCAGAAAACCCGCACTACGCTGCCGTACGATCTCAAAACGTCTCGGAGGGCAGTCAAGGCAATTACAGGGCCATACAAAGCACTACGTCGCAGTACACAAGGCAGTACAAGGCAACACTCAGTCAAATAAATAACAGACAGTCAAAAAATTCACAGTGCAGTGAATTCACATGGGTCAGATGGCAACCAAAAGAAGGACAGGGCAATACAAGGCGAGAGGTAACCCAATACGGGGCTGGACAAGGCAATATGCAGTTGTGGCGGGTGGAGCGGTTCACTTCAGTCCTGAGAGAAAAGTAGAGAAACATTCAGAAACATCAACACAGTGATTCTCCAAAGGCAGCAGTGCACGTGACGGCGCTTTATCAGGTTCCGTGGCCACGGACCCTGGATTATTTCCTGCCTAGGGGCCAGGGTCAGACGAGCTGTCAGGGAGACCCTCCCGTTGAGTCACGAGGCTCGGAAAGGACCCCCTTGCTTTCTAAACTCCTTCTCCGAGAGGAGTCTAGGTGCGGCTGGATCCCATCCTCGCCCCGGACTTGGGCAACGGTTCACCTCTAAAGGATCATATCTGCGTGATCAAACCCTTTGTATCGCTCAGCTAAGATGGCAAAGTCTGGCATGCTGTTAGTCACTGACCCAGAATCTGTTGCGGCAAGGCTTCTCTCAGCCTCCAGGAGCAGAACCTTAAGTGAGTGTCCCCGGGAAATGCTGGCGAACAGGCCGCTGCCTTGCAAGAAAGCTCCAAGGGCTCTTGGTCTGTCCGCTAGGTCTATAGCAAGCTAACTGACTCACAGTGTCTTGACTCTGGTGCCAGCCATCCCACAAAGTTCAAGTGCCACTCGTAGCGACTCCTGCTGGTCGTTATAGCTCGAGCAGCAGCCTGGGGGAAAAAGGGGGGGTGACATCGCAACAGCGGTCAAATACAGAACAACCGGTTAAAAATTGCACAATACAGTGCCAGAGACTCTAAAATAACTGGCAAGACAACGACAGGACAACACCATGCAAGATCTAACCTTACACAGGGCAGTACAAGGCAACGTACAATCAAATGCAGAGCAGACAATGGAAGATTTGACGGTACAGTGCCACGCAATGGTAGAGTATATCAGATGTCGGTCACCACAATGACAGAGCAATACAAGGCAAGACGTAACGCGATACGGGGCCCTACCAGGCGACACAGTCAAGGACACAACAACCCATGAAAGAATTCACAACACAGCGCGGTCCTAGGACGGAAGGTGTAAAACGACCGTCGAGACAGTGACAGGGCAATACAATGCAAGATGCAACACCATACCAGGTGGTAACAAGGCAACATGCAGCCAAACGAAGAACAACCGATTAAGAAACCCAGCATACGTTCAACTGTAATACCAGAAAAGATCAGAAGGCAGTCAAGACAATGACAGCACACTATAACATGAGAAGTAACACAATACACAGCAGTACAAGGCATTACACAGTCAAATAAAGAAGAACCCATTAAAAACCACACAATACAGTGCGGTGCGATGCCAGAGTAGATCAGAAGGCAGTCGAGACTACGACGGGGCAATATAATGCGAGATGTTACACAATACAGGGCGGTACAAGGCATTAGAAAGCCAAACGAAGAACAACCCCAAATGAAGAACAACCGATTAAAAAAAACCTGCAATACAGCGTGGTACGAGGCCCGAACAGATCAGAAGGCAGTCAAGGCTACGACGGGGCAATATAACGCTAGACGTAACGCAATAGAGGGCGGTACAAGGCATTGCACAGTCAAAGAACAACCGATTAAAAAAACCACGCAACACGGTGTGGTACGATGCCAGAATAGATCACAGAGCAGGCAAGAGCGTGACGGGGCAACACGATGCGAAACCGATACTGAGTGAGGCGGAGCAATACTATTGCAAATATACAAGAACACAGTACGGAACCAAGTTCTTAAGCGTACGACACAAGACCATCTCAAATGGCAGTCAAGGAAGTTCCTGAGCAACGTAATCCCGATTTGCACAAAATGGTGCCATCAGGCACCATCGCGTCCGTCAACACTAAGTTGTACTGCAATATCCCCCGCATCACACGCGCCGTACCCTTCTGCTCACCTGCTCCGCATGGATTCCGGATTCGGACTTCGTGGCACTCTCTGGTTCTGGCACCTAAAACACCGAAGACACACAATATTCCTGTTGAGCTTACGGGAAACCACCACCCCCATGTGCTACCTCTCTGCTACCCAGCTCACCTCCAACGCTCGTCCGGCTCCGGATGCCTGCGGCGCCTGCAAAACCAAAGACAAACACTCCCCTGAGCTCCCCAACGTGTCCACAACCGCCTCACTCGCTGGGACTACTCAGTGGGCGTGCAGCATCGCCCCTCTGACCCTGCATGTCACACCAACCGAAGAAACGCACGCCGAGATACTGCCCAAAACCCTACCAAATTCCCCATCTCCCGCTCCCTCACCTTGCCTGCCCATCCTCCCCCAAGGCGTGCAACCTGAAGGCTCACAAACCACCCATAAAACCCAACCGACAAGGGTTGCTTTACAACTTGAAAGTTGCTCCCTCTGAGGCAGATGTGATAAGGTCAGCAGCAGCGGGTGGGCTGAAGTGACTGACTCATCCCCATCCCCACATCCCACGTCATTCATTGCTTCAAAACTTCAAATTGGAAAGAACCAATACATACAGTACTCAGAGCCACATCTTCTCTCTAACACCACGTGCTGACCCACCTTCTGACGTCGCTCTCCTCCTCTACGCTGCCCCGACAAGCTTGTCCCGCTGCATCTGCAAGAACGACATCAGAGAAATCACCCTGAGGCAGAGCAATAGAGTCGTAACAACAAAAAGTCTTGCACCTTTTCACAAATACCATCTAAGGTCCAGATTCAACCGTACACAAAGAAAGTTACAAAAAAAAATCCGCACCAAAACCAGCCGTACCCTCTTGGACATGAGCTCTTCTTCACTGCTGCTGTGTTGCCTTTCCAACATGCCTCTGCTCTTCCCAAACAAAACAGAAGAGGTGTCTACACAGCCTCCCAATGGCTACCCTGAGATAACTCTAACACCTTTGCCCCGATCTACTGGGATTCATGTACTGCATATAGACTCTCCACACAACTCCACCCACCCTGGACACTACGTGCCCAGGCAGGGCAGCCCCGAGCCAAACACTCACGGTTACGGACAGACACTACACGGAACGCTACGAACGACACGCCTCAAAGATGAGAGAAAACTCTCAGCAAGAAAGATGACACGGGGACCAAAGTCACCGTCGTGCAAGAAAATCTGTGGGATCGTGATGATGTCAACGTGAAGACGCTCTACGGAACCCCCTGAAGCAAACTGTAGAACGTGATGGTACGTAATAAGAATTGACTGTTAAGCCCGCTAAGATGGACGTGCGGGAAGTCTGGCTTCAAGACCTAAGAACATAACGACGCAGGGAAGAACTCCCAGACATGGAAGTGGGCCGTCCAGAAACTTCCGAGAGGCAAGACTGATGCACGCTTTAAGATGCTAACGCAAGAAGAGCATCAGATGAATGATGCTACGCCCACAGGCCCAAGCATTCGAGACCCTAAGGATGACGCCCAGGGCCCCACGTCGTGCTCCTGGAGCTCAAAGATGACCTCGAGACCCAAGAAGGGGCGAAGATACACAACACAGACCACATGAACGACATGACAACACGCACAGGCTGGAACTGCCCTGCCCGGGACACGCTAGCGTCACACTGAGCAGTAAGCAACATCCTTTACCTTCCTAAATACGACTGTGCCCCGGGACAGCCCTCGCCACTACGCTAACGTCAAAGACCCCATTTTGCAATTGTCCACCTCGGCCCCTCTCCGGCGCCTGACTGTCAACTTAGCTTTTGGAGGGCCAGGCGTCTGAATCCTTCTTCGATGCGGTCTGCAAAAACCAGCCATCCGATACATTTCCGCAGTCACCAGGTTCCTCCTCTTCCTCTGCAAAAGGAAAATAAAACATAATCCCAGAGGCCGCCACAGCACCAGCAATAAGCATCCTGAGAGGAGACGCCAACCTCTTCCACGACACCCTCAGCCTCCCGAATGCCGTGGCGTTCTGCTCGCCCGCTCCGCGCCGATTCCGGAGTCCGAGGCTGCAGTGATAGTTATTCACAGCACCTAAGAGACCAAGAAACACAACATTACCACTGCGCTTCTGCCAAACCGCCACACCATCGACTCCTATCTTCTGTCTTCATTCACATGAAAAAAAAAAAGTACCCAATTGTATTCACAGAGGCGCCAGTCACATCTTCCCTCTAATGCCACATGCCGAGCCACCTCCGTACAGCGCTCCTCTCGGCTCCCCTACGTCACCCTGCACATCTCATCTCTCGGCATCTAAAAAGAGAAAAAAAAAATCCAACATTACCCCGATGGAGAGCGATAGCTTAATTCCAAAGGTCTTGTTTCTACTTCGGAACACTGTTCAATTAGATCCAACTACAGCCTGCCATCAAAAAAAAAAAAAAAAAAAAACACAGAAAAAGCCCACAAACATTACACCCCACACAAAGCAGCCTGAACATCTTTGAGATACTGCGTCCTTCACTGGCTGTGAACAGCCTCTCCGACTTGGCTCTGCTTATGCCAACACCCACTAATAAAACACCCACGCACCCAACCTACTGAGAGCAAATTAATTCCAGATGACTACCCAACCTTTGCCTCGGTCTCCACAGATCCACATATTAACTGTAGACTCTCGTCACTATTCTGCCTGCCCTGGACTCTACACACCCGGGCAGGGGGGCTCCGAGCCAGACACACACACAAGCACAGACCAACACTACACAAAACGCTAAAAACAACGCACCTCAAGGATGAGAGAAAACTCTCAGCAAGAAGGATGACACCCAGACGGAAGTCACCGTCGGGAAGAAGACCTGGAGACCGTGGTGGTGATGTGAAGAGGCTCTATGGAAGCCCCTGAAACAGAGTGTAGGACATCATCATCTGTGATAAGAAGGGACTGTCAAGACTGATAAGATGTATGCGGGGGAAGCCTGGCTTCAAGACCTAAGAACGTAATGACATAGGGAAGAAGTCCCAGTTGTAGACGCGGGCCATCCGGAAACTTCCAAGACGCAAGACCAATGCAAGCTTTAAGCTTCTAACGCAAGACGACCAGCAGCCGAATGGTGCTATGCCCATGGGTGCAGGTGTTCGAGACCCTAGGGATGGCGCCTGAGGCGCCATGCCGTGCTCCTGGAGCTTAAAGACGACCTCGAGACCCGAGAAAGGTCTAAGACACAGAACACGGACCACACGAGAGACAACAACACACACAGGCTGGAACCACCCTGCCCGGGAATGCCGAACAGTAAGCCGCATCCCTTACGTGCCTAAAGGAGACTGCCCTCCAGAACAAACCTCTCCCCTACGCCAACTTCAAAGACACCTTTTTGCAATTCTCAACCTCGTCCCCTCTCGAGCGCCAGTCTCTCAACTTAGCTTTTGGAGGGCCAGGGGTCCGAATCCATCCTTGAGGCAGTCCGCAGAAAACAGCCATCCAGTACGTTCCTGTGGTCACCAGCTTCCTCCTCTTCCTCTGCAAAAGGAAAAGAAAAAAAAAGTTATCCCAAAAGCAGCCACAGCACCAGCAATAAGCATCCTGAGAGGAGATGCCAACCTCTTCCACAACACCCTCAGCCTCATGAACGCCGAGGCATTCTGCTCGCCCGCTCTGCGCCAATTCCAGAGTCTGACGCTGCGGCAACAGTTATTCACGGCACCTAAGAGACCAAGAAACACAGCATTACCACTGCGCTACTGCCAAACCACCAGTCCCGTGCTCCTCCTCGATACTATCTGGCTCGCCTCAAATGCGAGAGCCTAGAGCACACCAGGCTCCGACGACACCCAAACCCATCTGCAAAACCTGTCCAAGAAGGACTCATGAACCCGGCTCCCTTTTCTAGCCCTCCCCCAGTGGCAAAACTTTAGAAACCCCTTCTCTTCTCCCTGAGCTGCCAGGGAAGGAGCCCCACTTCTTCCCCATAGATCCCACCCTTTATTTGCCAGCCCGAACACCCGGCGTTGGACGCTTCTCAAGAGCCACTCTTCCCAGCCTCTCCCTGCGTCCCACCACCACCTCCTATCTTCTGTCTTCCCACAGACTCTGGGCTCTGCTGCAGACCCACAGAGTCAGTGAAGCCCTGATCTGACCTATACCAGGGGCCTGCCACAAGCCGCAAAGGCTCCAGGGACACGGCAAAACCCTGAGCACGGTGGGGGAAGGTGACAAGGCACCCCACATCCTGAAATACGTTATGCTTTATGGCCCTGCTGCTTTCCTGAGAAATGTGGAAACTCCATCTACAGCTGCAGACAAGGTGCTCACCCAGTCCCTGCAAAGTAATCTCATCATCTGCCCGATTATCTTCAGTGAAGTCAGAAATTATAGTAAAACACACACCACCTGCCATAAGCAAAAAAAAAAAAAGACACATACTATTAAACCATTTAAACAAACTAAAGGCTCCCTACGAAACTAAAGATATGGGGGAAAAAAAAAAGAAAAAAGATAACATACAACTCCACTTTCTGTGGCAACCACCCTTCCATTGGGGAGTCTCACCTCTGATGTCTCACCTACGCTAGTTCAAACGCCAAAACAAGCCTTCCCGAACGGCCGCACGAGCTCCAAGACAACACCGAAGGAGCTCCAGAGCTCCGACCCCGGAGAAGACCAGCAGCAGAACGAGCTCCTGACCCGAAGCTGTGGCTCATGTACCCCGGGCCCTGCCCACCGCCTTTCCCACAACCCCCTGGGTAAAGGGTGGGGCCGCCCCCCAGAAGCATAAAAGCAGCTGAAGGGGCAGCAGGTGTTGTTATTTGCTTTAATTTTACCATCTATGAAGTAGTGAAGGGTGAGAGCGACCCTTGCTAGAAAAAGCATCATCTGCTCCTCCCATTGCATCAACGATGCGTCCAGGGGAGCAGTTAGAGAGAGGTGAGACAGAAAAAAAATAAACATCAGACTTATCTCTACGGGAAAGTGGCTTATTCAATGCAATGATAACATTATTATTAAAATTTATGTACTCGAGTGTCCTTCAAAACAAAAAAATACAAACCCAGACACAATCTGTTACTACGGGGTCGTTCCTCATTTCTAGCGAGAGCGTGTGCACTAATGACCTTCTGCCACAACCCCTTTTCGGATGGGAGCGAATAACAAAACAGAACCAGATTCTAGGAGAAAACTTCCTCAAAAACATCTTCCCCTGTGAAATAAGTTATTTGTTGTAAACTGCTGGCGATTTAAAGTCATATTGATAATCTCGCTTTGACTTTTTACGCCACAGCGCTACTTGCGTCCCAAAATACAGAGAGCAACAAAAAAGCATGGAATTACAAGTCACGTGTTTCCTGAAGCTGCATAAAGCACCCTAATGAACATCTCAGTAGCTAGAACAAAAACGAGTTTATACACATAAACTCATATTTTACAATATCTGTAAAAATGAGAAAATCTTCTTTATTTCAGTGCCTCACGCCCATATAGACAGGTTTTATTCTATTTTAAAACACACATTCCCCCCGTGAATTTTCAGGCATTTTTGGGGGGGACCCAGTGTGACACCCCACAGACCCCCTCCGGAAAAGGTCGTCTTTTGACTTAGAAATACCATCTGGAGTAAAACTGCAGCCTGGCATCAAAAAAAAAAACCAAACTACACAAACATGACACCCCACACAAAGCGGCTTTAACATCTCGGAGACGCAGTCTGCGTCCCTACTGCGGAACAGCCCCTCCCACACAGCTCTGCTCATCCCAAAAAACCCCTTAATTAAAGAGCTGCCCACACCACCTGCTGGCGGCTCCGTGCTGGGAGTTGACTGTGCCACCTTGGCCTCAACAGTCTCGTTACATCAACGTATTACCCATAGACTCCTGCTGCTCTTCCCCCTGCCCCTGACTCTACGCGACCGGGCAGAGCAGCTCCGAGCCCAACACGCGCAAGCACAGACCAACGCTACACACAACGCCACAAACAACGCACCCCGCGGATCAGAGAAAACTCCCAGCAAGAACGATGACACCCCGACGACGTAAGGGATTGTCAGGCAAGGAGACCTGCGGGCCCATGGCGGTGACGTGAGAAGGCTCGAGGGAAAGCCCAGGAAATGACGACAACGCAACGGCCCGGGACAACGAGCGACTCTCAGACCGAGGAGATGTATGCGCGGGAAGCCGGTCTTCAAGACCGAAGAACTTAAGGATGCAGGGAAGAAGTCGCAGTCACTGAAAAGGGGTGGCTAGAGAACAGGGCTGCTCCCGCAGCCAGGAACAACGCCGCAGATGAGGACCGTCCAGAAACTTCCGAGTTTCTAAAGACCCAGCCACGCTTTAAGCTTATGCTGCAAGAAAAGCAGCCCCCGACTGGGGCAATGCCAATGGGGACGGGCATTCGAGGCTCTAGGGATGGTGCCTGAAGTACAGACCGCGCTCCTCAAGTGGAAAGAGGACACTGAGTCCCAAGGAAGGTTTAAGACACAGAAAACACACCACACAAACAACACAACAGACACGGGCCAGAACTGCCCTGCCCAGCACACGCCACCTTTGTGCTGAAGAGTAACCCGCCCCCTTTACCTGCGCAGAGGACACTGCTCCTGGATACGCCTCTGCTCCACCCTGACTTGAAAACTCCTCCCTGAAACTGCCAACCTTGGCCCCCCTCCAGCACCTGTCCCTCTACTTCGTTTTCAGAGGGCCAGTGGTCTGAATTCATCCTTGACAAAAAAAACCACAACAAACAGCTAACTGATGTGTTCCTGCAGTCACCACGTTCCTCTTCATCAGCAAAACAAAGAGAAATCACAGCTCCAGCAGTGACCACCATGACAGTAGATGCCAACCTCTTCCACAACACCCTCATCCTCAGAGGTGCCATGGCAATCCACTCACCTGCTTCACGTCGATTCCAGTCGGAGGCTGCAGCAACAATTATTTATGGCACCTAAGATACCAACAGACACAAAATTACCATTGCATTTCTGCAAAATCACCAGTCCCGTGCTCCTCCTCCACACCGTCCAGCTCACCTCAAATGCAAGAGACTAGAACAGACCGGACCCTGTCGACACCCAGATCCAAAGGCAAAACCGATACAACAGAGACTGACGAACCCAGTTTGCTGCCAGCTGCAAACACGCGAGGGACACCGTGGCACTCCGCGGGCAGTGGGGGAAGGTGACGAGCCACGCCATACCCTGAGCGACGCTACGCCTTACGTCCCTGCTGCTTTCTTGAGAAACGCTAGTGCCATATGCAGCCGCATACAAAACGCTCGCCGTAACCCCTACAAGATAATCTCGTCGTCAGCCCAATTAAGAGAAACAATATCAGCAATTCACACAGCCCACTGCAAAGCCGGTGAAAAACCCACGGTTCCATCTTCAAAGAAGTCAGGAATTCTAGGAAAACGCAGTGCTCCTAAAACAAAGCAAAGCAAAGCACGCTGTTAAACCATCTGGACACCCCCCAAACACGCACCACGGAGTCACTGACCCGAGAAAAAGGAAACAAAAAAGCAGGAGACCGGCCAACTTTCTGCCGTACAGGCGGCTGGAGGTTTACTGCTCCCGAAGGCCTCAGCTCAGCCCTTCTCACCCCCGCCCCCCGAAACGCCAAAACGCGCCTCCCCAGAGAGCTGAGCCCGCCCCAGAGCTGCCGCCAACCGAGGGACCAGCAGAGCACCGACCCCCCGGGGCCCAGCAGCAGAACGACCTCCTGAGCCCGGGCTGGGGCTCATGTACCCCGGGCCCCGCCCACCGCCCTCAGGCCCCGCCCACCGCCCTTCCCACAATCCCCTGGGAAAGGGGCAGGGCCAACCCCCAGAAGACGTGAAGGCGGCCGCAGGAGCAGCAGCTGCTTTTCTTTTCCCCTGCCTTAAGCTCCCCGCAGGCGAAGCGCCTCCCCTGTTTCTGTCCCTTTGGGACTCGCCTCTGGCGATTCTCTCACCGCCTTGGGCTGATTTCTGTCGAGCCGTTGCTGTGGAGAAGAGAGTTCCGCAGGGGTCGCTTTGTTTTTGGGATCTTCGGATATTTTTGTGGTTAACCGTTCATCGCGCTTTGCGGTCTGGGCAGAGTGCTGGAATCATGCGATTCCCAGAGGACTGATGGGCACTTCCGGGCTCCCGGAGGACTAAAGTACCACGGAGACGCGCGTCGGCTGCCTGAGGGCGCCCCTGGAGGACTAAAGTGCCATAGAGACGCGCGTCGGCTGCCTGAGGGGGCACTTCCGGTTTCCTGGAGGACTAAACTGCCATAGAGACGCGCGTCGGCTGACTGAGGGGGCACTTCCGGGGTCCTGGAGGACTAAACTGCCATAGAGACGCGCGTCGGCTGACTGAGGGGGCACTTCCGGGTTCTGGAGGACTAAAGTGCCATAGAGACGCGCGTCGGCTGACTGAGGGGGCACTTCCGGGGTCCTTGAGGACGGCGGGGCCATGGAGATGGACGCCCGGAAAACTGCCGGGCACCGCCGGGGGCGCGTTAACGCGTTAAGGGCCGATTACTGGACCCGCCCAGCGCGGCTTTGGCCCCGCAACCAGCCCCGGGGACGCGGCATCGGACGTTGTAGCTGTATTTTATCCATATATTCTATCTGTCATTTGTGTTTTCTGCTCACTCTTGCACGGAGCATCGGCCTAAACCCTTGCGTCGGCGCAGGCCGCCGGCTCACGCGTCTGTTGTGACACTGAAACCTTTCTGTAAACGCATTTTTCAAGTACTTTTATATTCTGGGACCTTTTGTGTAACGCAGAGGCGCAGAGTCAGCGAGTCCTCAGCGACGGAGGGTTTTATTTCGAACTTATTTCACGCCCATCAACGAATATTGTTCCTCAACACACACATTCCGTACGTACGAAGGAGAGATTTGGGTCTGCTCCGACGCCTCACGCCCCCACTTACAGCTTTTCCCATTTTTTTAACGCATCCCGAGAATTTTCAGACGTTTTGGGGCCGGGACCCACCTCTTTCGGGGACCCCCCACGTAACCCCCCCCCCATCCCCCATCCCCCGCTCACCTGCTCCGCCGCCCCGGTGATGTCACGGTGCCCCAAATGACGTCATCAGCCGCCCGGACACACCCCCCCCCCTTTCAGTCCCCCCCCAAAAAAAGGACCACGAGGCGCCAGGAGAACATAAAACGCCCGATTCCGGCTCCGCGCCTCAAAATCCCAGCCCGGGGGGGGCGGGGGAGGGGAGGGGGGGGTTCAGCCGCGAGCCGACGCGGGGGGGGGGGCTGCGCTTCGAACAACGTGGGTCAGGGGGTAAATCATACGGCGTTAATTTATTTTTTGGAAGTTTAATTTCGCCCAGAGGAACCGGCGAGACGAAGAGATTCCCCCCGAACGCTTTGGCTTTCGGGGGCCGGGGGGGGGGAAGCGAATCCCCCGGCGCCGCGACGCACCCGGCCACCGAGAAGGAGCGGCGGCGTTCGGCTGCGGAACGGGCTCCGCAACGGGCCTTGTACCGTTTGTACCGTCTCGTTAAAAATTATTTCGTACAAACCCCCGCCGGAGGAGAAGCCGACAAAGCCGCCGCGTTGACTCCCGCGTCCGCCGCGCGAGGACCGTCGGGGGGACGCAGACGCCCAGCGCAGACGGACGTCCGTGGGACGCTCCGGGTCCTTTCCGCCTGCCCCGCGCCGCCACCGCGCAGCAAAAACCGCGGGCGACCGCGGAGAAACGCTGCCGAAGGGGGGGGGGGGAAGAAAACCCACCTTTAGCGCGAAGCCGGGCAGCGACCCAAGGCCTCCTCCTTCCCCGAGGGTCGGCGACGGCGGCAGCCGAGGGGAGGGAAAAGCCTTTGGCGCCGTCTCCGGCACGGCTGTGGGTACGGGCCACCGGAGCCCGGCGTTTCTCCGACTCGCCGGCAGCTTTGGCTCCCCCGGAGCCGCCTTCCCAGGCGCGGGCGCCTGCGGACACTGGCTCCAGCCCGCGCAGAGCCAAGGTTTTCCTCCCCCTGCGCGTCCCCAGATGAATATTTTCCTTAAAGGCTACGGCAAAACCCCCCCCTCCTTCCAAACCGCCCCCTCGCGACAAAGCAGCCGGTTTTTCCGGGCCGTTTCTCCGAACGGCCGCGACCTTTTCAAACCGCGCCACCGAACCCCCGCGGGCTCCCTCCCGGCTTTTTGGCTGCCCTGGGCTTTACCGGGCGCGTTGTTCCCTCTCCCGGCGGCAAAAGGGACGCGCTCAGGCCAGAGCGGGTGCCGGCGCGCGGCCGGCTGCTTCGACGGGGAGCCCCCGCCTCCCCCGGCCGCGCTTCCTTCGGAAACTCCGCTCGTCGCCGAGGTTTTCGTTACGGGTTCCGGCGTTCGCCTTCCCGCAATTACCGGCGCTTTCCGGCAGGTCGCTGAACCGCTCTCCCGAAACCGTCCGGCGAAGTTACAGCCCTGGAAGAGGAGGGGGAAAGACAAGGGGAGCTCGACGTCGCGCTCCGGTTTCGAAAGCGCGAACACACACCCCAAAAAAAAAAAACCCCCCCCAAACAAACAAACGAACCCCCCAGGACCTTGTATCTCCCCCCGCCCCGGCAGATCCTCCCGTCGGAGCGCGGCGCGCAGACCACCCGCGCCCCCAGGCCCAGACACGGGCCGGTTCCCTACGAGCCGCGTCGTTTTGGGGGGTTTCATTTTGCCACAACTCGATGTTATTGATGGGCGCGTTCGAGAGGAAACTCATTAACTCTTAAGCGCAGCCTCCCCCGGGGGAAAAAAATGTGTCGGAGACCGAAAAGAAACTACGCTTCGGAGCTCCCGCCCGCGAGGAGGCTGTGGGGACACCGACAACAGCGAAGAACCGACGGCAGCAACATTCCATGGAATTTGGCTTTAATTCTGGTCACGTCCTCAAGAGCCCCCCCAGGTCCACACCTCCGTCCCACGAGGGACGAGTTTTCCGGAGGGACAAACTTTTCGTACTTACAAGTCGCAGACTGAAGGCTCCAGAGACCAGCCCGGGCATCGAGCCCCAGAAAAACCTGCCGCCGCCGCTCTAATAAAAAGGAAAACCGAATAAAAATCAAGCGACCCGGCAGTTTCCACCACGTTTCACTCCCTACGTTTCCACCGGCATCTAGCGCCCGAAAATTAACCGTACCGACAGTGCAAACTGATAAAAAACTCCGTTGTGCCCCCGAAGAGAAAAGGCTGTTCCCGCTCGGCCCGTGAAACGGGTACGAACAAACCGAAGAGAAACACCCGACCCTACAGGCGGCGACGGGCAGCTCCCCATTGACCCGAGCTGAAAGTTTGCTCTTTTACCCCGAAGGAAAACGCTCCGAACTACCAAGGCAGGAGACGCGCTCCGTTCGCCGCGGCTCCTCGGCAGCTCTCCCGCGCTGGCAGCAAAGCCAAAAAAGCCAAAAAAAAAAAAAAAAACCACACCTTTTCTGCAGGTTTGTCCCGGGCCATCTGCAGCGTCCCCGAGCTCCCCCGCGGGTCTCCCCGCTCCCACGGAGGCCGTCGCCCGAGCCGTGAGCGGAATCAGCCGTGCGGGATCCTCTTCCCGGGAGGCAGAAGGTGACCCTGGGAAAAGAAGAGGCGAGAAATGAGCCCGTTCCTCACACCCGGCCGACGGGGACGAGCCGGGGGAACCCCCACCCCGCCTCCGCCCTCGGGAGCCGGGACGGACCCCACGCGGAGAGAAGGCGCCCGCCGCGGATTTCATCCTGGCCCCCGTTCCCCAGCCCAACGCCGCGCAACGCCCTGCGCTTCTCAGCCCCGAAACCGGCCCCGGGAGCCCCTTCGCCGGCCCCGGCAGCAGAGACCCGCTCCCCGCGTCGGGCCCCACAGCGGCTCCCCCTCGGCCCCGCGCCCCCAGGCCCCTCCGCGGGGGGTTCTGGGGAGCGCCGGGGAACGGCGGAGGGTCCGGCCCCGCGTCTCTGCGGGGCGGCGCCAGCTCGGCCCGGCCGCCCCTCCATTAGCGCCGCTCCGGCTCTCCCCGCTCCGGGTCTCCCCGCTCCGGCTCTCCCCGCTCCGGCACCGCCAGCAGCGCGCCCCAAGCCCTCCGGGGCGAAGGGACCCCGCGGGGAGCCGGGCCCGGCCAGCGCCCTCCGGCACCACGACGCCCCACTGAGGCCCCGGCCCCCTCAGAGACCCCTCGGGCTCCCCCCCGTCTCGCCTCGGGACCCCGCCGCCCCCCCCTCACCTGGACGCGGCCCAGAGGCTTCACGACGTGCTCGCGGCGGTTCCGAGGGCCCGGCCCGGCCGAGGACCCCCCGCCGGGCCCCGCTTTCCCCCCGCGCCGCCCCGCGCCCGCTTCCACCCGGCCGCCATCTTCCCCCGGCTCCCTCCGCTTCCGGAGCGGCGCGGCCCCTCCGCCGACGGCCCGCCCACGCCGCGCGCCCATTGGCCGTCGCCCACGCCGCTCAGGGGCCGCTCAGCTCCATTGGCCCATCGCCGCCGTCAATCCCCACCGCGCCCCGCCTCGGCGAGGCGAGGCGACCAATCGAAGCGCGGCGTAGGCGACCCGACCAATGGGAGCGCGGCGCCCGCGCTGCGATTGGCCCGTTCTCCCGCCCATCACGCGTCCCAGAGCGGTTGCCATGGGGAGGACGCTCCGGCGGGGGCCGGCGCCGTTGCCATGGCGACGGGGCCCTGCGGCCGGGCAGGCCGGGCGGGGGCGGGGGGGGGGGGGGATTCACCAAAACCCGCCTTTTTCTTCTTAAAACCTGCAGAGATTCGGATGCGAAAGCACGGAATCGGCCTGGCGCAATGCCCGGCCCGCGGCGCTCGCAGGAGGCGGGACCAGCGACGGGCAGGAGGCGGGGCCGAGAGATGTCAGAGGCGGGGCCAGGGCTGCCGGGGGCGGGGCCAGGGAGGGTGGGAGGTGGGGACAGGTCTGCTGGGGGCGGGGCCAGGGCTGCCGGGGGCGTGGTCAGGGCTGCGGGGGCGGAGCCAGGGAGGGTGGGAGGCGGGGCCAGGGCTGCAGGGGGCGTGGTCAGGGCTGCAGGGGGCGTGGTCAGGGCTGCCGGGGGCGGGGCCAGGGAGGGCGGGAGGCAGGGTCAGGGTTGACGTGGGCGGGGCCAGGGCTGCTGGGGGCGGGGCCAGGGCTGCCGGGGGCGTGGTCAGTGCTGCAGGGGGTGGGGCCAAGGAGAGTGGGAGGCGGGCCCAGGGCTGATGGGGGCGTGGTCAGGGCTGCCGGGGCGGGGCCAGGGTTGCCGGGGGCGGGGCCAGGGCACATGCACCCCCCCGCAGCCCCCCCACCACCCCCCCCCGGCGCCCACTGGGGTGATGAGCGGTGGCCGCCCTCAGCCCGCTTCACTGCAGCCGGGCACCGGAGCCACTTGCCGCAGCCCCAGCCAGCGCCTCCGCACCAAAAACCCGCCCAACAGGGGTTTTTTCCCCCAAAAAACGAGCCCCAGGGACGCCGCATCGCTCCACGCGGGGCACCACAGCTGGGGGGGGGGGCGGGGCACAGCAGGGAGTCCGCTGGGACCGCGGGGGGGGCGGCTGGTGTTGGGGGGGGGCCTCAAAACCGCTGTTTTGTTGCGGGGGGGACCCTGAAACCACCGTTTTGCTTCAGGGGAGGCCCCAAAACCGTCATTTTGCTGAAGGGGGGGGGGCCCTGAAACCATCATTTTAATGCAGGGGGGGGGCCCTGAAACCACTGATTTGTTTCAAGGAGGGCCCCAAAACCACCATTTTGTTTAAGGGGGGGCCCTGAAACTAACATTTTGTTCAAGGGGGGGGACCCAAAACTGCCGCTAGTTTGGGGAGAGGCCTTGAAACTGTCACATGGGTTGGGGGGGGGGGGGACCCTGAAACCACCATTTGGGTCGGAGGGGGCCTGAAACGGCCCCTCGTTTGGGGCAGGGGCCTCAAAAACGACGCCCGGTGCCGGGGCGGGGGTGGGGGGTGCGTGTGTCCCCAAAACCCTCATCTGGATTCGGAGGGGCCCCAAAAGTGACACCAATTAAGGGGGGGAGGGGCCAAAATCGCCACTTTGTTTCAGGGGGGACCCCAAAAATCGCCGGTTGGATTTGAGGGGAGGCCCCCAAAACCCCTCCAAAAACCCTCCAAAAACCCTCCAAACCCCAAAAAACCCTCAAACCCCCGCCCCCTCGCCGTTTGTTTTTCTACCCGGGACGTGGGGCGTTAATGAGGACTTAATGAGAGTGGTGATGACGGCGGTGATGACGACACAGGCTCCGCCCACTTTGTTACGCGCCGGGGGGGGGGGGGGGGAGGGACGCCTGGGTCCAGCCGGGGGGGGGGGGGGGGAAGGGGGTTAATTAATGACCTCATTAGCGGCCGGTGGGAAGCAGGGGGGGCCCGAAGGGTTCAATCAGCCCCTCGTTAATTACTCACGGCATTAATTACTGATTCGCCGCCCCGTTGCCCTGGTAACGGAGGGCGCCGCTTACTCACCCCGCGCGGGGGGGGGGGGGGGGGGGGTGCCGGGGGGGCCGCCATGTTTGGCGAGGGCGAGGCCGCTCGTCGCTGATTGGCCGCCGCGGGGGCCGGGGGGGGCGTCGCCGAGTGTGCGGCGACGCCGCTGATTGGCTGGAGCGTGAAGGGCGGGCAGCACGGCGGGGGTTGCGCGCATGCGCCGGGAGGCGCCGCTTCCGGTATCACGTGGTGCCGGTCTTAAAGGGGCCGCGGCGGGGCCGGGGGTTGGAGGGGCCATGGCGGGGGGCGAGAGCGTGAACGTCTTTCTCTTCGTGCCCAACCTCATCGGTGAAGGGCTGGGGAGGGACTGGGAGGGACTGGGATGGACTAGGGGGATACTGGGATGGACGGGGAGGGACTGGGGGGGACTGGGATGGACTAGGGGGGATACTGGGAGGGGTCTGGGGGGGACTGGGAGGCACTGGGATGGACTAGGGGGATACTGGGGGGGACTGGGAGGCACTGGGGGGTCCTTAGGGGGATTTGGAGGTGCACTGGGGGATACTGGGACGTACTGGGAGTGGCTGGGGGAGCAGCTATGGCGGGTTTGGGGGGGGGACTGGGAGGTGCTGGGGGTTACTGGGAAGGGTACTGGGGGGGTTGGGGGGTTGCATGGGGTGTTGGGGGGTGCACTGGGGGATACTGGGACGTACTGGGAGTGGCTGGGGGAGCAGCTATGGTGGGTTTGGGGGGTTACTGGTGTATACTGGGACGTACTGGGAGTGGCTGGGGGAGCAGCTATGGCGGGTCGGGGGGGACACTGGTGTATACTGGGAGGTACTGGGGGGCAGTGGGGGGGTTGGGGGGCCCTCAGAGTGGTGGGGGGGGGGGGGGGGGGGGTGCGCTGGGAGGCCCTGGGGGGACACTGGGACATACTGGGAAGGGCTCTGGTGGGTTGGGGGGGGTGTACTGGTGGATACTGGGATATACTGGGAGTTTCCCCCCCCTCCCCAGGCTATGCCCGCCTGGCGCTGGCCGCCGCCTCCTTCTACCTGATGCCGCAGCGGCCGGGGCCGGCGGCCGCCTGCTACGCGCTGGCCGGGGCTCCTGGACGCCGTGGACGGGCACGTGGCCCGGCTGCTGGGCCAGGGTGGGCGGGGCCTCGCGGGGGCGGGGGCGTGGCCTGAGAGGGGGCGTGGCCTCGCGGGTGGGGGGCGGAGCCTCTGGGGGGCGTGGCCTGAGAGGGGGCGTGGCCTCGCGGGTGGGGGCGGGGCCTCGCGGGGGGCGGGGCCTGGCGGGTGGGGGGGGGCGAGGCCTTTTTGTGGCGGTGGGAAGTCAGTGGGCGGGGCTTGAGGGGAGGGGGCGTGGTTTGCGGTGGGAAGGGCCCGAAGGGGGCGTGGTTAACGCTTTAGCCCCGCCCCCCCTCCACAGCTGCCCATGGGGGGGGGGGGGGTGTC